>NW_003852415.1:4812941-4819845 GCF_000181295.1 Otolemur garnettii
CAGGTACACACTACCATGTCTGGCTAGTTTTTCTATTTTTAGTAGAAGCAGGATCTCGAATTTGCTCAGGCTAGTCTCAAACTCCTAAGCTCCACTATACACCCACCTTGGCCCTCCAAGGGATTACAGGCATGAACCACGCCACCTGGCCTTTATCCTGATCTTGTGTCAGAAAGAGAGTTGCAACTGGACTGGACCTCTGAGATCAACTAATTTATTTTTATTCAGCATTTATCAAGATGTTTAGAGTGCACAGTTTTGACCCTGAGACCTTTTAACTCTGTGTTGATATGACTCGAATTAGACAAGACCAGGGCATTTTTATTAAGGAAATATTTTTCAGAAGGAGATAAATGTAGGGGGTATATAATTCCTCAATCCATTTTCTCTTCGGCATAATTAAAACTATTTATTTTTCCAATTCTATTTTATTTTACTGAATTATTTTTAACAAGATAAATTCTGCTCCATGTGTATTCTCTAATGAAGATTTGATTCATTGATCAGATTTTTTTTTTTGGTGCCTATCAAATTGTGCCTATATAGCTTCTATTACGACAGTGAATGTTCTTTTGTGACCATTACTTTTACCACAGCCAGTTTTCTCACATCAAATTTACTGGTCTAAATTTTGTCAAGAATGCTTGATTCTTCCTTCAATATTTTAGTCAATAACAAATTTTACCATGTGCATTTTTAACTGCTGTCAGTTCTATTTCATCTGGGTTTTTTTTCTCCCCTGACAGGTCTAATTTTTTTCCAGGTCAATTTTTTCAGTTTGAAAAACCACATTTTTTTCTTCCTATACCTAAAGTCACAATTCTTCCAGATCGTTTCTCGGTTGGATCCAAAATATAGTCAGGAGTCAAAACATCAAGATCAAAACATCTTGTGTGGTTTACAGAGACCGTTCCAGTGACCTGGAAAAAATAACAGATCTATTCAGGGTCAGGCATAAACTTAGTGGCAGAGCACTCTTGGCTCATGTGAGATTACCCAGCCTCTCTTGTTACACTGGGATGCTGTGGGTGGCACCCTTCTTCCTCTCGGCTTCCACTTCCTAGCCCCTCTTCTGCAGAAATGGAATTTCCACCGACCCAACCTCCCTAAGCAACGGCAGCTGGGGCCACGGTTGCAAGTCTCTTGTCTTCTCCCTGAGTCCTAGCTCGGCCCGCCTTGAGCTGTGTGTGCACTGGGGTAGCATGATTTACAAACAAGATGAACCAAAAAGGAAAAATCCTCTCTTGTGGAAAATTAGGTCAGTGGCAGAGCTGGGGAGGGGAGGGAATCCAGGCCTCCTCCTCTCATCCTTCAGTTCATTCCCCTCGCCTGAAGCAATCCGGACAGAAGCCGATGGTGCTACTGGGAACAGACATCTGGGGTGGGGGTGAGGGCTGGTGCCTGTGTGTGCGCGTGTGTGTTCTCGTGTGGATGTGTGAGAACAGGAAAATGCTGTGTTTTCCAGCCACTTGGGACTCCCCCAGCCTTTGAATGTATTCCTCTCTGGATTACTCTAAGGGGGATATTAGTGTTGTCTAGTAACGGCCTTAGATTTATCAAGGGATTTGTTTGATTAATTTCAAAGCAAAGTGCAGCAGAGAGATGAGAGCTCAGCCAGGGTGATGGGTCTGCACCACACCTTCTATACCAGTGGTTCTCAACCTTCCGAAGGCCGTGACCCTTTAATACAGTTCCTATTGTACTGCTACAAAGCAACGAAAATAATTTTATGGTTGGAGGTCACCACAACATGAGGAACTGTATTAAAGGATTGTGGCATTAGGAAGGTTGAGAACCACTGTTCTGTGCCCTTTCTAATTCCTATTGGGGAGGCCCCCCTCTTTCCTCCCTGTTGTCCTGGTTGTTGAAGGCTCTGGCATTTAGGACCCCACTGTGGGCTGGTTAAAACCATTTCCCGCTGTTAGCATGTGTGAGTGAGTGTCTGGGCTTACAAATAAATCTCCAAGTTCACACAGCTATTCTATAAAAGCTTCAGAGATTTGGCCACTTGCTTTTTTCCACTGTGCCATTCTGTACAGCTGTGCTCTGAGTGGTGGTTCTTGTCCCAGACCCCTGTCAGGGTGACTCTCAGGCATGGTACAGTGGGAAGAACAATGAACTAGGATGCAGGTGACCTGAATTCTGATTTCAGCTGTGACATTGTCCAGCTGAGTGGACATATTAATTCCCCTCCCTTGGGGCTATGTCTCTTTTTTGCCATGAAGTATTCTGTGCAACTCAATGACACTGATCAGAATTATAATTAACTAATTGCCTGTCTGATTATCTGTGACCCATCACCCTGCTAGACTCTAAGCTTTAAGAGTATAACACCTGTGTCTGTTGTGGTCATCTGTCCTCACGCCAGGGCCTAGTGAAGTCCCTGGGATGTGGGTAATGTGCAACGAACGTGTCATTGGAATGAACCTGTAAAGTGAAAGGGATGGACCTACTTGACATCCTAAGATTCTTCCACTCCTGAAATTCTTCACTTTCCCACTCTTCTCCCTGAAAGTCACATAAATACCCCCCCTGGTTTTGCTTTTACTGTTTCTGAACTATTTTTAATTGTGGTACCATAGAAGTTACAAGATAAAAATGGTGGTTAATCATCTAACTCCAAAGGTATATTATTGATATGTGAAACATGAAGTTCTTTTCTGGGATGCCACTCCTCTTACTTGAGCTCTGTGGTTCCTGGAAGCAGAGCGGCTGTGCCTGGGCTTCCCAGCTCTCTCTGGAAGGGCCTGCACACTGCCGTTGAGCCCCTTCAGAGCAGAGCTGGCACTACTTAGTGCACTGTATCTGAGGTTCTCAGACTCAAAAAAGAATCTTGTAGATCCAGAGCATCTTGTAGGTCCACACCCCCTTTCTTTACAAAGGGGAAGAAATCAATCTTGCTCATTTTTTGAAAATAAGAGAAAAGGAGGGGAGTAAGGGAAAGTAGAAAGCTGCCAAGGGGTTTAGAAGTGACAGCACCCCTCCCCCCCAGTGAGAATTGCCAACATCACAAAGTCCCAAATCTGCAGATGCCGGAAGAGATACAGAGAGGAGACCACTTTCACACTGTTGGTTGACTGCCAATGAATACAACCTCTTTGGAAAGACGAATAGAGAATCCTTAAAGAATTAAAAGTATACCTTCCATTTGACCCCTCAGTCCCATTACCAGGCACTTACCCAGAAGAAAAAAAATCATTTTATCATAAGGACATTTGCACTATATTGTTTATTGCAGCTCAATTTACAACCACCAAGATGTGGAAACCACCTAAGTGCCCATCAACTCAGGATTGGATTAATAAACTGTGGTATATGTATACCATGGAATACTATTCAACCATAAAAAGATGGAGACTTTACATCTTTTGTATCAACCTGGATGAAGTTGAAACACCTCCTTCTTAGTAAAGTATCAAAAGGATGGAAAAGCAAGTATCCAATGTACTCAATACTAATATGAAGCCAGTGGATGATCTAATTCACACAACACGAGAGAAAAACTCGATTCAATTCAAGTTGAGGAAGGGGGAGAGAGGGAGAGAGAGGATTGGTGTGCTCCCCACCTAAAGGGCAGAATGTAAGGGTATGGCATACCTCCTGGGTGTAGGATACAACTATAATAGGGACTTTACCTAACAAATGCAAACATTATAATATAATCATTTGTACCCTCATATTAATCTGGAAAAAAAAACAAAAGAAGTGAGAGAGCCTTCTAGTGGGGCTAATGACTTTCTTCTGGGGTTCTCTAGGTCAGAAGAAACTCATTCTCTCACAGATAGGACCCTCTGAGAAGCATTCAGTTGAATGCTAACTAGAGCCAGTATGTGACCTCTTCCTTCTCAAGCTCATAGAAGCTTCACGGTGATTGATTCACTGTGAATCAATCATGATCTTCTTTTTTTCCTAAGCCCATGAGCTGCCTCAGACTCTTTCTTAACCCAATATTCTAGGATGTCACCAAACAAAGAAAAAGAAACTGGTGCCTGTGTGCTAAGTATAGTGCCAGGTAGGTCAGTAGGCATTTATACATTTTTGCCTCTTTTGATAATCTTGATGACTCTGAAATTGATATCGTGATCCCCAATTTACAGATGATGTTTAAGTAACTTATCCAAGGTCCTGTAATGAATAGCAAAGTTAGCATTTGAGCTCAAAGCTTTTTATGTGTCTCTCAAGGTACCCTTGAGGTACCAATCTAACCACTGGTCAGTTATGGTGAAATGTTCCTACAAAAGACTGTTCTCCACTTACCTGGTGCTGCCTGTTCTCTGGGGGCACTTTAAAGATTCTTCAGTAAAAGATGCTGAAGCATTGTCTTTCAACCCTAATCCCCCAGTAGCACTAAGTGCGAAGACCACATGTGACCACCCTACCATGTTTGAGTACTCTTGGTTGGTTAGGTTGACTGCCAACTGCATGCACTGCAGTCTTCTTGAGTTTCCAGTGCCGAAGTCAGTGTCTGGTATGTAAGTGGCCGATAGATGTTAGCTATTTTGAATTGACCTAGATGCAAAGGCTCACTAGGGAAATAAAAAAGGGTGATGGAAAAGGCTTATGGTGAATTATAAGCCTTCCTGGCTTTTCTGAGGACTTCCAAGCCAGTCTTTCTCAACTGAGATGTTACTAGGTGTTTTGTGTGTGGGGGGGAAGGTGTCCTGTGGTTCAAAAAATATATTTCCCCTATGACCTGTGTCTCTACTTGGTGTTCATAGTGTAGCTTAGTATAGATGAGGTTTTCTGTAGTCTCAGATACTTGATTGCCTTTTTTTTGCAAAGAACACCTGTTCACGTTTTTCTGGGCGTTGCATTTTTTATGGAACTTAGTTTTCAATGTGTTGCCCCAAGTTACAATCCTTTCTCTGAAATGTGGATCCTGAGAGTCTATCTAGCAGTAGATATTGGGGATACAACAATGTAGATTACACTCTGAAATACTTAATGGTCTTCACTTCTTTCCGTCAGTTTTCCACTGGTCTTGGCAGTCCCACACCCACTTCCTGAAACCTGCCCCCAGTGTCCCAGAGAGTAATAGACTTGGGTGGTTAGACCAGTAAAGGAAGAAATCACTGGGGATGGAGGAAGGCTATGGTAGGAAGCAAAAGGACTTTGGAGTCAAAGAAATCAGAGTTCAAATCCTGGCTACTATTTATGAGCTGAGTGCACTTGGGGATACTAACTTCCCTGAACCTTCATTTTCTTGTCTGTTAAGTGGGATAACAACAGCATCTAATCAGTACGATTAAATGAGGTCATATATGTACAAAAACAGCTGCAGGTGCCTGGCATAGAGGAGGCCTTTAGTAAATGACAGGGATTATAATGGATAATGATCCTTGCAGCTGTCTTCTGGGCCATGCTTTAAATATTTCTTTTATTATGTCATTGTGAATAGGAATACTACTTAATCCTCTTTTTAACACCAAGGCCTAGCATAATGGCTAGTATGGAATTGCCACTTGATCAATATGTCTGGAGCGAATAGACGAAGGACATAGCATTTTGCTGTTTACAAAGCACTTCCACATACGGTCTCATTCAAACCATTAACAACTTGGTCACATAATGAATGTCATTATTCTCACAGTTAGGAATATGGATAATGAAGGTCCAGGGAAGCTATGTTGCCCAAGGTCTCACAGCTGGTACCAGGCTGGAAATTCAGGCCTCAAAAGCAGGGATTCTGAAGATGAAATGTGGAGTAAACACATGGTGGAATATTATTCAGCCTTAAAAAGGAAGAAATTTTCTGACATGTGCTACAACCTTGAGGATGAACCTTGAGGATATTTTGCTAAATGAAATAAGCCTATCACAAAAAGACTGTATGATGCCATGTGTATGGGGTACCCAGAGTAGTCAAATTCAGAGAGACAGAAAGTAGATTGGTGGTAGTAGGGGGAAGAAAAGTTAGTATTTAACAGGTACAGAGTTTCAGTTTTGCAAGATGAAAATAGTTCTGGAGGTGAATGGTGGTGACAGTTGTACAATATTATGAACATAACAGTGAATTGTACACCTAAAGATTACAATGGTACATTTTGTTTTATGTGTATTTACCACTGTTAAAAAAAAGAAAAAGAAAAAAGCTGGGAAAAAACAAATAAAACAACAGGGCTTCTGATTCCAAACCCAGCGTTCTTCCCCACACTCTGTAAGAGCGCCCCCTACAGAGGAGCTAGAGTATGCCTCCTCTTCCAAGGCTCTTTTTCATGCTGAATTGCAAACTTAGCAGGGCTCACCTCTACTGAAAGCTTCGTGCCAACTGGAGACCCACCCGCTCCTCCCAGGATGTGGTTCCAGTTGGCATGAACTCAGAGGAGCTGGACTCTTTCCAGAAAGTAAGGAATTCTTAGAAAGAGGACAGATCTTCTTTCTCAAAGAAACCACTGGGGTCAAGTGATGCAATCCTTCTGATGGCCAATATCAATTAGTACTTCCTCCATGCCATGTAACGTGCCCAGTCTTTTTGCATTCATTAGCTCTTTATAACACTTACATCAGTCCTGCCGTTTTACAGATGGGGAAGTTAGGGGTCAGAGAGGTTAGTTAACATGCTGGAGCTCACATGTGTAGAAGAGCCAGGATTTTCACCCATTTTCACCTGACTCCAGAACCTGCCTCTTAACTCCTATGCTTTCCGAAGGAGCAGGGAAGATGTCTGTGTTTAGGGTGTTTTCCAACACACGGATTGACCAATTTCCTTCCCTTCCCGTGATACATTCCTCTCTATCTCACCAGATGATGAGACACTATCTCATTTCTGTTTCCCTTTTGATTTCTTGGTGTTCTCTGAGATGCAGGTGTGTATCCATCCCTCTCTCTGGTGGGTCATGCTGCAATTTGGGGAGGATGGCATCCATTTCTTTGCCTAGGAAGCTGGTGTATGAACTTGTTTCCT
>NW_003852415.1:4820026-4855492 GCF_000181295.1 Otolemur garnettii
TGTATCCATCCCTCTCTCTGGTGGGTCATGCTGCAATTTGGGGAGGATGGCATCCATTTCTTTGCCTAGGAAGCTGGTGTATGAACTTGTTTCCTGACAGTGCCCGGTACCCATCTGCTATGCTGACTTTTCCAAAGCCCTTGTCCTGTTGTAAAGAGGCGATTGCAGGTATCAACCCCATGGCCTATGCCTGGGAAGGATTATTTGGCAAGTGATGCCTTTTGTTTGCAAGGCTTAAACAGGTCAATAGAATTTCAACTTGTCACTTTAAAGTTTACAAGGATGTGTCAACAAGCCAGGAGAGATATTAATAATTTCAGTAAGTTTCTTAAATGATTATTATGTGCCTGGCCTGGTGCTAAACACATTACATGTATCATTTCCTTTGATCCTCATAGGAGTCATACAAATTAGGGACAGTCAGTTCTGTTAGAATGCTTGTTTTGAAAATGCAAATTTGTTCTAATATAATTGATATTTTAGGGAACGGTTTGAGCATAATAATTTTGCCTTTAATTATGCATGATTTCGTCCACAAGAAACACGAGGTGAGGCAGGTAGCTGAACCAGTCTGTGCAGAAACGCACAAAATGTACATCTCAAACCTGTACCAATTACCTCAGTGACCACGTGTGTGAGAGTCCCACTCCATAGCTGGTGTTTCAACTTTCTGTCCAATCCCAGGTGGCCCTCCTTCCAGCACTTCACAGCAATTCACAAGCTCTAATTTCCATGGGCCTTTTGAAACTGCCATATTTATTTTAGTATCCATTTCTTAACTGTTTAACATGTATAAAATTGATTCCTGGCTTTTATTATGTGTCACTGATGTTTTTGGGGGTTGTAACCCACATCCATTTTTCCTGTAAGCCTTATGGTTTTTATTGTGTCATTTTGCACAGTGAAGTGACTTCTAGGAATGCATAGATACTTCTAGAAGTACTGACTGTGCTACCATTACTCCCATGTGACAGGAGAAAAGCTAACTGAAGCTAAGAAACTGGCCAAAGATACATATATATGTATTTTTTATTTTGAGACAGAGTCTCACTATGTTGCCCTTGGTAGAGTGCTAGGGCATCACAGCTCACAGCAACCTCAAAGACTTTGGCTTGAGCGACTCTTGCCTAAACCTCCCAAATAGCTGGGACTATAGGCACCCACCAAAACTCCCAGCTATCTTTGGTTGCAGTTGTCATTGTTGTTTAGCTGGCCCAGGCCAGGTTCAAACCCGCCACCCTCGGTGTATGTGGCTGACACCATAACACTGTGCTATCGGCGCTGAGCCGGGCCAAAAATATTTTTAATAACAAGTGGCAAAGCTAGGATTCAAACCCCTACATTTGTACTCCAACCCCCTTAAGTATTCCCAAAGAAGAAAGAACAGTAAAACAAAAAAAGGCTGCCTGCATGCACTGATCTGATTATATCTATAACAAGCAGTCTGCCTCTTCTCCCAACTGTCAGTCAGGTCCTGGGTCCTCAAGCCAGAGCCCCTGAAGGTGTTTGGGCACAGCGGTGACCTGGCCCCCAGGGATGCCCTCCTTGATCCTCCCTGTTTTATCTTCCTTCCCCACTCCCAGCTGCTGCCTGCCCATGGTTGGCACCGCACACAGCCGCCGCTGCGGCTTCATCTAACTCCGGAGTTATTAGCATCAAAGAACAAAAGCAAACAGCACCAGGACTCTGGGGCTCAGTCTGCTACCAAGGCAGATAAATGGACCCTCATGTCGGGGATAAAACTAACACCACCCGGCCTTTTGTAGCGACAACTCTTCCTGTGTTTGAAGAGCTCAGACACTGAGAGCCAGAAAGAGCCCTAGAAGGCAGGAAACCCAGCCTCCTCGCTGCTGGAAGTTTGCTTTAGCTCTTAACTAAAAAAAAAAAAAAAAGTTTCTGTGTTTGTTCTTGGAGAAGATGTGAAAGCCTTGTGCTCATTCTCCCTGAGGGCAGGAGAGGATAGGCTGTCAGGGAGGTGCAATCTTTGCCTTTTGCCCCCCCTTGTGATGTTAAGGCTCAGGGAAGTCCTTGGTGGAAAGCCAGATCCAGAGCTGCCCTGATATCTGAGGGCCCAGGGAGAGCCTGCTTTCTCTCCACCGCCAGCACCTCGAAGGTCCTCATGCACTTTGTGTGGACACCCTAGCCTATAGAAGCCCAGAGCACCTGCAAATGGCGTCCCCCGGGCCACCACTTGACACTAGAGTTCATACAGCCATAGGTTGGTCTGATTTGAGAAATTGGACTCAAGAAGGCTTCTGTGGATTTGAAACAATTGGGCAAGGAATTCTCTGCTCCAGGGCATATTCTATACAGGGGTAGAGAAGAGGCATTGCTGGCTCTAGGCTGAATAGAAATTTCTAGGCTGAAATTTGGCCCTGTGGACTGCTCCGTTCCTGGGCTGGCACATGGCTGCAGAAGGAGCAGAGTGGGTCCCCCTTAGTAGGGATTACAGTTATCTAGGCCTATGGTCATACTTAGGGTGACCAGACGTCCCGCTTTTCAACAATTTGTCCCGCATCCTGCGGTGTTTTAAAAAAGTCCCGATTTTTGGAAAGAATGCATGAATGGGTGGGAGAAGAAGGGAATATATGGTTTTCGGTTGCCATGTGGCTATTTCGCCAGAATATGAGTTTCATATTATTTTTGTTAATTTTATAATGTTAAATTGTAATAATAACAAATATTGCTGAGAAGTGATTATCGAGAACTGCTTATCAAAGTTTGCATTGTTGTCAAGCCCTGTCCTGGCCCCCCCGCCCCCGGCCATGTTGTCCTGCCTTTCCAATGTTACAATCTGGTCACCCTAGTCATACTGCAACTGACCCCTTCCCAGTGTCCTGGGTAGTACCTTTTTCTCACATCTGTGAGATGCAATAGTCTTATCCCTAATTTGTAGCTCCATGGGGCAAATGGTTTCTGTCCTGATTTGTTCTTTTATTCAGAAATATACCTTGACCCTTGTCTGATGTGCTACTGTCTCTTCAAGGTATGAACAATAATAGTACATCCTCTTTAGGCTTTAGTTTCCCTATCTGTAAAATGGGATGAATAATGTTACTAAGCTAATAGGGCTCTGATGAGGATTAAATAAGATGACACCTATGAAGCACTTGACTTAGTGGCCGGCACACACAGAGTGCTTGATGAGCGTGAGCTTTAGCGTGATCAGTATTTCCTTTATCTCATTTGTTCTCACACTAACCTTTTGATGGGGTGAAGGTACCAGCATGGTAACTGACAGAGAGGGGAATCCACAGCTGGACTGCTGGGATGTGGGCTCTGGTTCTGCAGGCTGTATGACTTGGAGCCAATCACCTCAACTTTCTGTGCCTCAGTTTCCTTATCTATGAAATACGTATGGTAATAGTTCCCACCTCATGGAGTGGTTGTGAGGAGCTTAGAACAGTGTCTAGCACATAGAAAGCCCTCAGGTCATGTTAGCTGGTAATTTTTATTATCTTCACATATGAGAGGACAAGAGAATTATAAAAATCAGCCCAAACCCCTCCCTGTGGTCACACAGCAAGGAAGGTAGATCTGGGGTGCACCTGCAAGTGTTTCCCCTTCTCCTCCCCAGATGTCTGGGGCTGTCACCCCGGAGGTCTCTCTGCCTGTGGTTGTTGCTATTAGGCTGGGTTCTGTGTCATTGGGCCCCAGGACTGGCCAGAGAAAATATGTATGTATATACATGTGTATATATGTATGTATCAGTTCTTAATAGGTACAAAGCAGGGCCAATTGAAGAAATGGCAGTTGACAACCAGATACAATTGATCTAGGGGAGGTGGCATCCTCTTCCGTGCCAGCACTTCCTTAGTTACCGCCTGTTTTATTTTCTTACACTATGGGCTGTAGTTTTCCAAAGTGCCACTGCATTTAAATCTATATTCTATTTTCTCTCTTAGAAAATAGGTCAGACTCAAGGCAGAGTTCACCAGGTGGGGTCCCCAAAAGTTTGGCTGGGACTTGCCTCCAGGAGGCTGGCTATGCAACCTGCCCCATGTTCCTCAAAGTTCCTCTAGAGACATGGGGGACTCTTGGACTCCTTAGGTCTCAAGATGATCTAATCTAAATAAAGGGCGAGGTGGAAGGTAGCTTCTAAACTGCGCCTGGTGGCAGGTGGAGGCACCTTCCCCTCATGGTTAGAAGAACCAGGTCCCCAAATTGCAGGAAATCGTTTCCTTTGAACTTTAAGATAACCATGCTGTGTGTATGCACAGGTGGCTTAAGTTGTCGTATATGCAGTAAGTGTGTGGTTCTAAGTGGAGGTGGGAATGCCCTAATTTACTTCTTCCCCTATTTGTGATGCTAAAGAGAGTGGGTGATGGGTAGTGGCAGGTTTTAAATCCTTTCTTTCCTGTTTTGCTCCCCCTCTTTGCAAAATGGCAGTCCTAAGGGAGGTGGCCGCAACTGGCTAGAACTAGTCTTCATCAGGATCTTTCCTCCCCAAGTATTTCTAAGTACCTGCTATAGGCTGAGGACTGTATGTGAGCAAAAGAGCTAGGAAGATGGGAGGGGGGAGGCCCCAGGTCACGTGAACCAGTCCTTGTCCTTCCCTCATAACATTAGAAGTAACTAACCGAGCAGGTCTTGCCTAGAACCTTCAACTTTGCCCTTCCCCTCCGTGCCTGAACAGTCTTTTTCAGGTAGATGTAAGAGTGTATCTCACCTTCTTTAGGTGTCAGCTCAGATACTACCCCTTCAGAAAGGCCTTTTGAAACTACCTTCTCTAAAATGGAGACCCTCTGCTGTCACTTACTCTACTTTTTCTTTCATGGTGGCACTAATCACTATTTGACATTATATATCTGTGTTTTTATTGTTTATACCTCCATTAAAAACCAAAAGTATCATCTGTTTCCTTCACTGCTTATATCCCCAGTGCTTAAGGGAGGGTCTGGCCTCTAATAGGTGCTTTTTCAATGGTGAATAGGTTATCTTACTGAGATAGATAAATATTAATATCTCCACTTACTCCTGAGAAGTTTGAGGCCTAGATAAGCTAAGGTTCTTGCCTATGGATGGAGAGGCAGAGCTGGGATTTGACTGTAGGCAATGCCTTATTTCTCTTATTCTACTGAGAAATCTTGTTTTCTTCTATTTTGGCCTCATTTTCAGACAGACTGTCTCCATATGGTGACAAAGATGGAATCGGGCAGTTTTGGAGAACAGAGAATACCCAATTTCCTGATAATGCTAGTAAAATTCCTTGGGAAGACTCTCATTGGTTGGGCTTGGGTCACATGTCTGCTCCTGAGCCAATTGTTGGGGCCAGGATACAGACTATTCCCATTACCTGGCCCAGTTCATGTGATTACCCTTGGAGCTAAGGTGAGAGTGTCACCTTTACCAAGTTACATGGATTAAGGGTGAGAAAGGGGTTCCTTGGATGACAGCTGGGAGTTGTTATAAAAATAAAAGAAAGATGATGCTGTGCAGAGAATACAACAGATGGAACCGCCAAGGATCTGATCCCCATCCTCCATCAATCCCCTTCCCCTGCCTACCTCCTGGCTTTGCTATTTCATTCTTTAAGTCAGAACTAAGTCAGATCACTCACTACTTCTTGGGCCAGGGCCAGGTGATACTGTGCCTCTATTCCTAAAGTTGGAATAATGCTCAGAACTGCCTCCAGGTAGGTGTTCCAGCTAAGGAGCTAAGCTCGGACCTTGACCCCTAGCTGAAGGGGGTCTTTCTTGGTGACATTGTAAGCACCTCTTGGACAAGAACACAAGCTGTATTTTTATGCACTGGCCTGGAACTATGCCAAATTGAGGAGAGAAAACAAAAGAAACAAGAAAGGAATTTGTTTCCACCCTTGCTTCTGCTCATCTCCCCTCCCTTCCCACTTCACCCAGAGGATTGGGAAAGGAGGGGAGAGCTGGAGCAGGTGTCCTTACTCATAAGTAGAGGAGTTGAACTGGAATCACCGGTTTAATTCCCGCGATCTCTTGGTGTTTCCAGTGGGCCATCTGGTGAATATTTTTTGGTACTTCCGTCTGTGGTAATTCAAAGTGATAACAATCAAAGAAGCTAACATTTATGCAGCGTTTGCCTTGTACTGAGTTAAGTGCTTTACAAGCATTTAATCTCATTTAATTCTCGTAACACCCCCATGAGAGAGGCTCTGTATTATTGCTGTTTCATTGCTGAGGAAAATGACTCTTAGTTGTCCAAAGATGAGTCCAAGGCCACAAAGCAGCCTGGAACTCGAACCCAGACTTGTCGAAGTTTAAGACTGTGGCCATAATTTCCACATGGGTGAGTAACCAGTATGGAAAGACCTTTGGGGTTCCAAGGAGTTTTGTCTCTGTGGGTGTTGGAGTACCTAAAGAGGATGGTTGTGTGAGCAATAGTGTTGACACTCCTGCCACAGGACTCCACCACATGTAAACAGTTTGATGTCCTCTTTAATTAAGGGTTATTTTAATGACCGCTATTCTAGGCAGTCCGTCAGTTACAGTTAATGGCCCTGTTTAGTTATTTATGCAGCTTGTTTTCCCTTCCCACTTCTTCTATTTCACCTCTTTTCTTCCTCCTGCCACTTCACCCCTAAAGCTAACTCATCAGAAAACCTGAAAGTGGGTGTGGTGGAGGCATGAGTCAGAGCTCTCTAGAAGTCTTTCTTTGGGAAGATACAGCTTCAGGGGGATATAGGGCGTGTGCTGGAGAACCTCTTAGCCGTGTGGCTGCACCTGTGGCCCTCCTGGATGCAGGGGAACAACTCAGCTCGTCAGTGCCTGGATTTTCCTGGGGCAAGATCCCTAAGGACTTTACAGATCTGATTGCAGGGGTTTTATTATTGGCATGAAGAATATTGTCCACCTTGTTCAGGCAGCCAGTTAGTGGCACAGAAGATACATCATGACCTGTGACTCTCTCCCAACTTCCTCATGGGTTCAGGGCAATCACTTTGGTCTGTGAACTTGAATTTGGATCCCATATGCCTTGGGGAGACCGAGGCATCAAGTGAGGAAATGTTGAACTGGGTAGGAATTAAGAGATCAAGGTCTTTTCTAGGCTGTATTCCTCAACTAGCTGTGTGACCTTGAGCAAGTCTCTCAACCTCTTTCATCCTTCACCTTAACAAAAAATAATTAAACTAGGTAATTCATGTCTACTTCAGATCCAACAGTGTTTCCAAGTGAGTCATCCAAAATTGTGTGGACAGTCAATGGTTTCCTTCTCCGCTGGAGCGTGTCCTGCCATGCAGGGTCGAGGGGTTTTAAAGACGCCCTGGGCTCATCTTGGTTATGCTTCCTCAGCACCATTCAGTTTTACATCTGAGAGAAGGAGGAGGAGATTGTTTTGTTCATGGAGCTGATAGGAGTGAACCGTTCTTCATTTTTTGAAAGTTCATTGGCTTAATTCGAGTGTTAACCTTTCCAGGGTTGGGTGTTTATTTGCAGTTATCAAAAGTGATTTCAAATAGCAGTTCCTGTCATTAGTGATGGGGTGAAAAGCAAGGAGGAGAATTAAAGGGGAGGTAGAATTTCAATCTGAGCGGTGAATGCTCTGTTCCCACACAATGTCATGCACACACACTGCTGTCTGTGATGAAGAATGGTCATTGGGCATCCCGGGGAGGGAGGGAATTGTAAATATTTTGTGATCTGTGTTCTTCAGTTGTGAATGATGCTGCAACTTGCTCTTAATTCTTCTGCCTGTTTTTCTTTATTACTAATGGGAGTGGTTTCTTATTAAATTTTCTCTCTGCTGGGAAACTTTGCTTGATTTCACGTCTGGAGAGGAGGGGGGATTTACTTTGGTGTCAGTTTGCAGAAATCAACCAGAATATTTTAACCGATATTCTTGCAGGATTCCAGTCTGCTTGGCTCTTTGGAGTCCTATCTGATTCCAGGAGGATGTCTTTCCGGACAGATGTGAAGCTCACCTCTCTTGAAACATGCACAGTAAAAGGGGACCTTGGTCCCTCGGCTTGCATGGGCGGTTTTTGGGTGAAGATAGAACTAAATGTTTACTGAAGCTGAGCACTTTGGGGGGCTTGCATGAACTTGATAGGCATGCAAGCACACATTGCCTTGTGTGTGTGTGTGTGCTGCTAACACTCTTCTTCCTTTTTCTCCCCTTCTCTCTCCTCTCCCTTTCCCTCCCTCTGAAACCGCTGCCACAGATGTCAGTCAAGGTCCAGGTGAGTCCTTGTGCTTGCACAGCTGCTGTGGGAATTTCCCCTGGACTAGATTGTGCATGGTTTGACTCTGACACCTTTTTCTAGGGACAAAAATCTCAGTGTATTGCATTTTTGCTGATTTGGGGTTTAGAAGAAGAAATGCCTTGAATTTTTGGATTTGTATGGGTTTTGAAGAACCACTTTAAAACCAAAGGAATGTGGTTCTCCTCCTTAATGCAATCACTTCTTTCTGATTCATATTTCTGAGCATTTCTGGGAAAAAATGTAAAGATATTAGAAATGTATTCTCTAATGAGCATTTTTGCCTTGTGTTCTATATGTTTATTTATTTTCTACAGCTTTATATGTTTGCCAGTTTAAGATATGACATAGCAGGGGAAATATGATGTGGGTGAAAGAAGGTTTCTTTCTTTTTATTCTAAGAAATATTTTTTTTTTCTTTTCTACAGTGAAATTAGCAATATTTTTTTTTTGCTGGTTATGGAAGTAATACATGCTCACTGTGACAAAGGGGGAAAAAAAGAATGGTTTACTGGTTTGAATGAATGGTTTCCATCAATGGAAAAATAGAAGAACCATCTTTATAAAAATTGTGCATTTCTTTTTAAAATGCATACTCATCCAGAGTCCCAATTTTAAACATGGTGTGTGTGTGTAGATGCACCTACCCACACACACATGGAATCATAGGAAATGATATAACCATTTATGGCTGGAAGTGTCAGATGATTTAAAATGGTTTGCAGACTGTTCTAGACTGTCTAGAACTTTAAGAAGAATAATTAACCTTGCCACATGGGAAGGGAACATTGTCTTTGGTATTTTTATATATTTTCTTGTTTAGTCCTTTCAATTCTCATAGCATCAATACAAGAGATAGACATTATTATATCTGTGTTAATGTACAGGAATCTTAGGTTAAGTAGTTTTGCCCAAAGTTGTTGAGGTTATCAGCTGTAGCACTGGGCTTTCAACTTAGGCTTTCTGACTCCAAAACCTAACCATGCTCCAATGGAACTTGCCGGGGCCCCTGACTGAAAATTCTGAACAATTGAAGATCTCATAAGTATTTCCTAATGGAACTATTTATTTATTTATTTGCTTAGAGGTAGTCTAAGCAATAGACTTCTTTCCAAATGAATTTATCCTTTATTGTTCTGGAATATCTAAAATAAACAATGAGACTTCAGTAGGGTCTTTCTGATCATTGTTTTCTAATTGGGTGTCACACAACACATGACAATAATTCATTTATCCCCACCTAATGCAGAGGGGTTCCCTGTCTTTTGTTTGTTTGTTTGTTTATTTGTCTGCTCTCTGCTTTTGAAAATGATTGGCATTTGACTCAAATCACTGGACAGCATTTCCTAGAAAGATACTATCAAATTTATTATTTCTATTTAATAATACTTTAGTTCAGTCACTCACTCAACAAATATTTATGTCCCGGGCACTGTTCTAGGCTCTGGGGACCAAACAATGAACAAAACAGAAGACAATTTCTGGCATCAAGGACCTTTCATTTTAGGCAGAGGAAGACAAGGAACTAAAACGTGCACATCTATAGACATGCACATACATAATATATACACACACACGTAATGTATGTATGTCTATATTACATATATATCATATCTGGTGGCGGGTGATAATTGCCTTGTAGAAAAATGAGGCTGGGTAGGACGTCCCTAATCTATAAAGCCTGGTCAGGGAAGGCCTCTCTTATGAGATGATGTTTGCCGAAATACCTCAGGGAGGTGAAGGAGTAAGCCTAACACCTAAAGTTTTGTTTATAAAAGTGCTCCTTGGATTAACCTTTCCTCTTCTTGGCTTGTGGCACAGTGTGACCAAGGTCACCTCTTGGAGTTGTGTGTGTTGGGCCCTGAATAGGGTCTCCCAGTTGAGGGGATAAGTGGGGCAGAAATCCAGCCTGCCTTCCTCTTGCCAAGATCACACCTTTGACCAGAGGAGCATCCTAGGGAGGTGAAATGATGCACTAAGCTTACCCGTCTGGTGAGCAGCAGGGCCAAGGTGGGATTCCTGGGGGGAATTCCAAACCTCTTCCTCTTCCTTCTGCCTTGCAATGTCAGGGCTGATGGCCAATCCTGTTGCCCAGTGAATCACCGGCTTTTTTGTGGTTTCTGCACCCGAAGCAAATCACTGGTTTAGATCCTTCCCTTGGGGCCCTGGCTGGGGTCAGTGGGTGGCCTCCTGCCTCTCTGAGCCCCCGGCCAGGCAATCTGGAGCCAGCGGCGCTGTGGCTCTGAAACAAGAAGCCTTCAGTGGTTCTCTGGTTTGTTTCTTCTTCCCCTCAGATGACAAATTGGGGATTTTATGAGCTAAGGTAACTATTTACCCAGAGGCCACTGGAAGACTATAAGGGATGATTGATTAATTGATTGATTTTACATGTGGAGGAGATGGGTCAGAAGTAACCCTATTGTAGCACATAGTCTGAGATGAGGCCTGGCGGGCACCACCCCTATTAAGGTCCCAGAGACAGACTGGAGACTTGGAGGACAGGTTCTGGACATGGAGGAAAAACAGGAAATAATGTTCATCTTCCACGTGGGAAAATTCCTGGACCCTCCTGCCAATTTGGGGAGAGCAGGGCCAGAATAACAATGGTAAGCACTTGTGGTGTACTGACCTGAAGGGAAAGAAGGAGCTCAGCTCTGACTCCTCCCAGGCTGTCTCTTATTGAACTCTTCCTGCAGCTTCCTAGGCATTTCCATCCTCACCACCAAGGGAGAAAAGGAGCCTCAGCTAGCTTAGTGACTTGCTGGGGGTCACCTCCTGCTAGTGACGAGACCAGGATGCCTCCAAAGCCTGCACTCTTGCTCTTCTAAGCCCTGTCATTTCCACAACAGAGCTGTGGCCAGGACCAGCCTAGGCATGGTTGCACTGCACAGTCTTTGCACAATGCACGGCACATAGCAGAACCTCCAAAGTCTTTATGGGACAGAGGCGTGGCCGTGAGCACACTGTGAGTCTGTAGGGGTCCAAGACTTGTCAGAGTTTAAAGTGTATCCTGTTCAGGCCTTGTAACCTACTTGCGGCCCATAAGGGCCCCTGATAGGTGTTCCAGCCCATGTTTCTGGGCATCAGGATCCATCACTGGTCTCCCTGGGCTACTATGGGCCAGGGGTGGGAAGTCCCAGCTCTTACCTTGACCTCAGCCCTCCACCTTCTCCTGCCTTCCGTCTGTTCCAGAAGTCTCTGCCAAGAGGACAGGAAACCATTCTGAGGTGAGGAAGCAGGAAGGGTGGCGGAAGATATAGGAGGCAAGGGCGATGTGGAGGCCTCTGGGTGCGAGACCCTCCCTGCCCCTATCCCAGAGCTTCCTGTTTCTCTCTTCTGTCTGGAGGGGCTGTTTGTGGTGCTCCAATGACAGCCTCTTTGCTCAGAAGGGATAATTTCTCAGGCTCTGCCTGCTGATTAGAGCTGGAATTTAAATGAATAACTGTGACCTTGTGGAAGTGCCCTAGTTATTCAGAGGCCCAATGAGGAAATAGGACTTTTGCTTCCGGCCATCAAGTCCCTGGCAGGTGGGAGGCCGAGAGGAGGGTGTCTTGTCTACTGGGCCCCAGAAGAAGCTGATGCCTCCCCCCAGCCTTCCTCTGTCCTCCCTTCATCTGTGCCTTTTGTTGTTTTTCCCCCATGTAAATCATCTCTGGGCTGTCCTTGGGGAGGACACCCTGTTATTTGTCCCGAGCCCTGCCTTGTCTCCAGGGACTTGGTCAGTCCAGCTTGAAGAACATTGTCCTGGAGCTGAAGTCAGGAGGCAGTGGCCGACAAGTCTGACCTGTGTCTGTAGACACAGTTAGGATGCTGTTGAACAGGCATCCTCAAACTACGGCCCACAGGCCACATGCAGCCCACCTAGGACATTTATCCAGCCCGCCAGGTATTTTTGCTGCCACTGCCTGTCACACTTAGCAGCCGACTCATCCCGGGGCCTGCAGTCCAGCCCTCCAACAGTCTGAGGGGCAGTGAACTGGCCCCCTGTTTAAAAGCTTTGAGGACCCCTGCTGTAGAAATTTGTGGCTCAAAGGGTGACCCACATGATCAGCAGAACCTTGGGCCTTGTGCCAGACCTGCTGAATCAGCATCTGCACTATATTAGGACCACTAGGTGAATACATGTTAATGTTTGAACCAAGCTAACCTCAGAATCCCAGCGTCTCCTCCCCCTTGCAACCAACAGTTCTCTTGCCAAAGCCCTAGTCCTCTTCTCCTGTGCCGGCCATAGCACAAGGTACCTACTTAATATGGCTGGTGGAAGGAGGATAGAGAGGACAAGGTTAGGGAAGGGAAGGAGAATGCACATTTATCGACCACTTAGTCAAAGCTGAACATGGTTCAGGCACTTTCTGTACAAAACTTGAGATGTCTGGTCACAGGATAGCATAGGATAGAGCCGAAATCTGCAAACTGCAGCTTGAGGGCCAGTCTAGCCCATTGCCTGGTTTTATGTGACCTTTGAGCTAAGCATAGTTTTTACATTTTTAAATGGTTGAACATAATCAAAAGAAGAACCATCTGTAACACAGAAATTTAAGAAATTTGAATTTGTGTTCATAAACAAAGTTTCTCTGGACACAGTGATGCCCATTCTTTTATGTATTATCTGTGGCTACTTTTCAGCTGTGAAGTCAGAGTTGTAGTTATGATAGAGATCTTGCAGCCCCCACAGCCTAAAATAATGACCATATGACCCTTTATGGAAAAAGTTTGCCACCTCTGAGTTAGAGCACAGACTCAGAGCCAGCTGGGTTGCCAAGTCTCTGTCACAGCACGACGATCTGGTCAAGTTCCTTTACCTTTCTGGGCTCTGCTTTCTTCAAAATGGAGATAATGAGAGTAGTTGCCTCATGGGGGCAGTTTGAAAACTGTGAGCTTATGCATGTGAGGTCTTTAGAACCGTGCCTGGCACATAGCAATGTATAAGATAACTATTATAATGCATTCCATCCTTTCAACACCTGTTTCTATTCTGTAGATGAAGCCACTTAGGCTCAGAAAGGTTTTCTTTTTTGTTTTTAAATTGACCCACTCTTTTCATTGTCTTGGTCTCTGTCTTGAGGCATTCTCCCATAGTCCCTCCCAATGGTCCTGACCTTTATTACAGTTAAGAGGTTCCTCAAACTTAGATCCCGGCCATTGCTCTCAAGGAGAGCCTAGGAACCAGTAAGAAGAGCCAAGGGGATCAATATTTATGGAGGACACCCCATGGGCCAGGCACCTACCACTTCACAGATGAATAGCAAAGGATGCCCAACGTCAGAGCAGGTATGATTCTGGTCTGTGGTTCTGTCATTTTTTCTGCGAGCTGTATACCCCTTGGGCGAGTCATGTAACCTCTGTGAGCAACAGGTTTCTTCAATTTAAAGGGTTCGAATCAGATGACCTTTTAGGCTTCCTCCATTCTGAGGGTGTATGATTTAGACATCTAACTGAGATACCTTGGGGCGTAGCAACCAGGAGAATGCCTTCTTCATCTCCAAAGACTCGCTGGCTCCCAACTCCAGCAGTGCCTATAACATATTTCATCTTTTCTTTCTTATTCTTTTGGGCAATAGTCCCGCTTGCTTTTCCCCCTTATTACCCTATTAGCAAAAACACTTGACATTTATTGAGCTTATATTTTGAGCCAGGCACTGAAATGTTAAGTTTTGCATGTGTTATTTCATTTATTTGACATTCCCTAGAGGTGAATTCAGTTCTTTGGCCCATTCTACCCCCTAAACCAACGGAGATTCAAGGATGATAATTAAGTCACTGATACAGCCCAGTAAAAAGTGGTAGAATAGGATGCAAGCCCTCGTATGTCTGGGCCTGGAGATGTTGGATTTCCACCCGGGTGCCTGCTCCACGGAGGTACACTCCTATTGGCTGCTGTGTCCTATTGGCCTAGCACAGTGCCAGTAGTATATCACAGGCAAAGAATAAATACTTGCTGAGTGAATAGATAGTGCTCAAAACTCAGATCTTGGTTTTATCCCACATCTTCTGAAAGAAGGATGATTTTTATTGGGGTTCATTCTGAGATTGAAAGTAATTGAGCCAATCTTTACTCCATACGCATCTTGAGCTGGGCTGAGTAGGGGATGCGGGCTGCAGAGGAATCCACCCCTGGCGTGCATAATTGGATTGGAAGGGGGCCCTCCCCTGGCTAACAGTGCTCAACTTCTAGCCAATTGCCCAGCTGGGGCCTGGGAAGACCTCCTTGGCTCCCCTGGTTCCCCTTTAGTAAGTGTGGGTAAAGAGCTGCTCCCAGCCTGCCTCCAGCTTTGGCTAACTCAAGGAAGCAGCTTGCTGGGCCTCTAGTGCTTTTTTTCTAGAGCCTTTAAAAATCCCTTACTTTACTGTCTTGGACAGCTGGGCACACTAGGGTATTGGTTATGGTTACTTTTATTTCTCAATTAGAGAGGGCAAGGCCAGAGTTAGAGCTAGAAAAATCATCAGAGATATGAAATAGCACTGCTCCCACCCCCTCCCTACAGAATGGATGGGGTTGTTTGTTCGCTGCTCCAATGTTGAGGGACAGTGGTGGCATTTCATAGAAATGGGCAGTGAAAGCTAAATGTGCTGTGATGTGTGGGAGAGCCTTCTTCAAAGGTTTGCACTACTCAAAATGCCATTGGGGAGACCATGGGGAAACTATTCTAGACCAATTGCCTCCCTATATGGGGGACGGGGTGGGCAGTGAGACTACAGAAATCCCATGGAACTCAGCTGAGTCACACAGCTTGTTTGAGGCATCCTTGGAGACCCTCCTGGTTTGTATATCTGCTTAGGGGGGTCTAAGCTTGTCAGTTTGCTGGGCTGGGCCACAGTAAGGGTAGGGAGATGGAATATAGCTGAGAGTCCAGGAAAATGGGTCCCCTTGTTGGGTAGCTTAGCCTCCTGTGACCGCATAGGGAGGCATCCAAGGATACACTGGGCAGGTGGTCTCTTACTGCTGCCAGCTTATTAGAGAAGTGGTGTTGGCAAGAGACAGATGGTGGGGGCAGAGAGAGGGCCTGGATGGACCGGTCCTCTAAATAATGACCCCAATAACTACACATTTTTGAGCCCTTCTTATGTGTCAGGAACTGTACTAAGTGTATTACATATGTGGTTGTGTGTGATTGGATATTTTACAGATGAGAGAGAGAGAATTTTACAGATATTTTTCAGATGAGAGACAGATATTTGACAGGAAGGAGGCACAGAAAAGTTTAACTTGCTCAGAATCCCAGTTAGTTAAGAAGTAGAGTGGGGGTCTGAATCCAGGCTTTGGACTGTGGAGAGCAGAGGTTTGCAGACTCTGTTAAGCATTGGAATCACCCAGAGAGCCAGTGAATAAGATCTCAGGCTCATTCAAGTAAGGAAGTAGTTCTCCCCGGTGATTCAGATATGACCAAAGTTTGAGAATTGCTTTTTTAAAGGGAAGTGATATGGAAGTTGAAGGGACTTGGAAGTTTCACTCTGAACCACTGTTTTATCCCCACCAGGTACATTAAGGGAGGTTGGGGGTGGTGGGCAGAAGGCCATCCTTTGAGTTCCAATGGCATTTAGGTCATAGGGCTGGTAGAGTCATCATCAGGGTACATTATAGTCAGTGGTGTATTTTCTGGCTCCCTTTTGTGCTTCCATGGGCTCTTCAAAGGCAGGCAGGGTCTTACTCTTTGAGAATGGAGGCTTCTGTGCCTGTATCCTCACTGCCTACCACATTGTACGTGCCTGTAAAACTTTGCTCGAATCAGCATTTCAGAAACGGAAAGGACCCAATAGATGGTCAAGGCTCTCTCTGTGCACCTAAAATTTTTGAATCTTTCCTATATGAGTTTATTCAAATTTGGCTTGAACTCCTTTAGGGAGAGCAACTCATTGCTCCTTCAGCCTTTCCATTCCACACCAGCAGCATTGCATGTTTGAAAGCTCTTTCTTACTGGAGTTGCTGCAGCTTTCCCCTCCAGTATGATTCCCTGCCCTTGGAGACACACAGGATAGATCTAATTACACTCCCAGTGTTTGCAGATAGGGCTTTTGTCTTTAAGGATTTTCTTTGCTAAAGGCTAAAACATCTCCAGTTTCTTTAGGCATTTTCTTACAAGGGTTTTAAATTCTATAATTCAGGTCATTGTTGTCTGAAAAATGACATTTTTTCCCCCTGCATCCTTTCCAAAGAAGGGTACTTCCCACCAGTTATAGTGGTGAACGTGATAGAGATCAGTTCATTATAGAGTGGTCCCGGGGCTCCTTTTTTCTGGACTTTACATTCATTAATGGAAGTACCAAATACCTTAACCCTTTAAAATGAGATAGTGTTAAATTGAACTTGACCTTGACTATTTTTGTGGGTACTGCAGCTGTGCCATTTCTCTTCCTTTCCTGGACTTTCCATTTGCTCTATTTGATTTCATTAAATCCAGCTTGGATTTTAAAAGTCTAGCATACCACGATCTATTCGGGTGCATTAAAAAGAAAATCTAGAACATCAGCTGCCCTTTCCAGTTTCATGTCATTCTTGAATGAAGAATTGTTTTAGAGAAGTTCATGACAACTGGAAAGGAAAGACCTTCTCTCCTTTGGGGTGAGTCTTTCTAAAAGTCATTATTGTTGATCCTTTAACTGTTAGAGTGATTGGCATGACCCATTCATCTCTCTGCCTCTCGGGTCATTCACACATGAGGAAACCCCCCACACCTTCCCCACTAAGATGTGGAATGGACTGGGAATACACTATAGACATTCCTTCTTCTACTCTGTGGCCAGGACATGCATGAGCTGTCGTGATTCATGGGCGTGATTGAGAAACCCCTTTTGTTCATTTGCTGCCAAGCTCTAAGAACAGAGTTGATGCAGAGGCTCGCTGTGAGTGGGCTAGTGTGGTTACATCCTACAGAGGGCTTGAACATGGTGCCATCACGGAATGGCAAAATGAAAGGCTTAGGTGACCCCTATCTTGGAGAATTAACAAAAGCCTCCCTTCCCCTTCTGTGTCTGTGGAAACCATCATCCACTTCAGTTTAACTCCTCAGTTCATTTTCACTCGTGTGCAATGCTTGCGGAAAAGCCAATATCCTATATCTAGATGGTCGATCATCCTGAATGTTACCTGCTGTCAGATGGTTATTTGAGGCTTTATATAGGTTGGCTCTGGTGGTGGTAGGCGATCTAGTGTTCTTGGGGAATTAGTTTCAGCCATTAGAAACTGCCATTTTTAATGGGTCAAAACCAGTTAAATAGCAGCAGTTTTAGATGGTTCAACCTAGTATGTTGCTTGGGCTCTTTGAAGATATCTGAATTCATAGAGGCAAATACTCTTAGAGTTGGGAGGGATGTTAGTTATCACCTAAACCCCCTACTCTGATTCCCCTCTGCTGCATATCTGGCAAGTAAAACTTCCCTTATGACGTACCCTCTGTTCATGCCAAATGCTTGCTCCTTTATCCTGCTTATACAACTTTAAGAATGCTTGACGATGGTTCTTAGGTCCTTACCTGGCCCTCTCTTGTTTGGCTGCTCGGAGCAGTTCCTGTAGCTGGGACTTTGGGCCCTTTGTCATCCTGGGTACTCTCCTTTGGATGTACCCAACCTGGTTAGTGCCCTTCCTAATATATAGCATTGTATTCTGAACCCAAATTCTAACAAACATAACCAAGAAACAGACATCACCAAGAAAAGGTGAAACTATTACAGTTTTGTATTCTGGGAAGTTGGAGGTGGAGGATGGTGCTTAAGTGCCAGCGTTTGCATTTGTCCTTTGAAATTAAATTTCACTTTTTTTTGTATTTTCATCCTTTGGGACCCTGATTCTACCATCTAGCAAATGAGCTCTTCTCAGGTTTAGATCATCACAACATCCCGACAACATGCTAGGCATGTCCTCAGTCAAGTCATCGATCAACATATGGAATAGGCTGGAACTCTGCTGCGGGCCACCCCCAGAGGGTGAACCTCTCTGGAGAGACCTTTAGCTTGGCTGTCCTGACGGTCTCACACAGGACAGGGTCAAGGACTGAGGAGTCTGAGCATTCAGACTTGCATTTAAAAGGGGGAAAGTGGCTTAGTAATGCCAAGGAATGACTTGAGAAAGGAAGCATTTCATGTTCTAGTAGACTTTGTTGGTGGGATTGAGGAGGAAGAGAAGATAGCCATTACAAAGGGCTTCCTAATGCTCCTTAAACCAGGCTGGGCCAGGAGCATAAATGAAGTGGAACTAATGTCTGGGCACTATTTTCTGCTGCCCCGTTTTCCACCAGCACTGCATGGGAGAGGTGGTAGTTAGTGTTACTAACTGTCACAGACTAGAAAGGCCATTTTCTGGCTTCTGCTGGCTTGAAGTCCTCACTTCACCCCTTACTAGGTAGTGTGCCTTTGATTCTCTGTCTTGGTTTCTTCACCTATAAAACTGAAGTTATAGCTATGCCTTTCCCATAGGGCTTGTATTTAATAAGAAAACACATAGCCACACCTCGTCTGGGATAAATAGCCAACAAATATATTAGCTATTACTATAATTATCTTCTTACCAACTTAACTGACTTTCCTCTTGTAAATGCTTAAAATGCTAAGATGTGTGTTTCTATTAAACTATGAAATTCCTCCTTTCCCTGGTCAGACTTTGGCGTTACGAAGCCATTTCCCTCTTTAAAATGCAAATCTGGACATGAGATTCTGTCCCCTTGTCCTTTGCAAACTCCTGGTCACCCTGCAGACAGATTGGATGTCTCTTTTCATTGGGTCCTACTCCTTCCCACTGTCACGATCTCCTGAGTTCTTCCAGAAACATTAGGCGAATGTTTCCATTATCTTCCAATTTTATGTAATTACTCTTTTAAAAAAGTCCTCATGGTCTCATAAGAATTCAGTGTTGGTACTTGGCACTTGTAGCAATTAGTGACATTTAATTTCTCTACTTCAGTATGGAAAAAAGAGATGATATATGTGGATTTTTCAGTGGTATAAAAGTTACCCTCGAAGTGAATGAAACAAAAGTCTTGGCAGAGATAACTTTTTTTTTTCTCTTACTGAATCTTCCCCCCTCTGAGCCCCGAGAAGTGACTTCTTTCTTTCCCTGAAAAGCTCTTCTCAATAGTCCAGCCAGGGTGAAGGCAAAAAGGATGGATTTGAAAACCATCTGAGGTGGGTGGGATATTACGGGTTTGAGGGGGAGACAGTATTAGCTTAAATGATGGAGGCCTTCAACTTCTGGCCTGGTTCCTAAACATTACATCTTCCTCTTGCCTGTTTCAGTAAATGGTTTCTATTCTCTGTATTAGTCATTCTCATGACAGGCTTCATGATGGCCACAGCCGCTTACAAATGACTTTGCTTTCATAGCCATTTCCATTTTCCTGAGCTGCAAAAGTAGCTATCTCCATGGGGATTTTCCCAACGGGTATAATATAGTTTAGAAGGCCATACGTATATTTTGCATATAATTTACATATGATTTGCAGTCTATTCTAAGGCAGTTTCAACTTTGTATGTCTTATCTACCGGCAACCTTTTCCCCCTCTTATTCCTGCAGGTACCCTGAGAACCTGTGTGCCCTGTCCCCCCATAGACGGGCACAAGAAGGGCAGAACACAGCACTACGAAGAGGGAGGTGGAAGGGACAAAAGTACCCGAGAGCTTTGTGGGATTCAGAATGGTGCCCAGAACCAGCTAGGACAGAGCTTTGTTAGGGTGTGGCATCAGATAGGAGACACCTTCTTTTGCTTTCTTTTCTTTTTCTTTTTGGCATTTATTTTTTAAAAGGGAATTGCAGTTATCTTGGCAAAAGCTCATTTTCTGCCTGTCAGAGGGTCATCCCAGCCCATCTCCTGTTCCCTACGCATTCTTAGGTGAACTTTCGTGGTACCCGCTTCTGAGTCATGGTGGAGGATCTGTTCAAAAGCAAAGGCTACAGTGAGGTTGTTCTGGACACGTGTGGTCCCCTTTGATTTATGAGTCCCTGCCTAGCCCGTGCCTTTTCTTTCAGCAGACCTGGAACATCAGGCTCAAAATAAATGCCACACTCCAAACCCAGCCAGGGAGCTGGTCTCAGGGCAAGTGATGTGGCACACACCTGCACCCTCTTCTTGAGACCCATCAGAAGGCCCATTTTCATTTTAACCCCTTCTTCACCAAACATTCACAGAACACACACCCAGCGTAGATTTTATTTCCATTTTTGCTAATTATACCTTTCTTGGTTAAAAATTTTTAAGCATTATTTTCTGTAATTTATGTTGGAAAGCCACGTAGTTCCTTTTCTTTTTGAATGTAAAATTATTTTTACATTTAATGTTGCATATGATTGGGGAAGAAAAAAAAAAAAAGAACCTCCAGGATATCCCAATATCTCCTCACTCAGGTTAAGACTCAGAGTTCCCACCGCTTTCTCCCTCTGGGTATCGTTCACTTACACAAGCCCTGCCCTGTCTTCTGAGAAGGGGATGGATTTGTACAGACTTCCTTTCAGATCACAGTCCTACCTCCTTAAATGCCCATTGGAGGTTTTTGCTTGAGAGGTTCCTCTCTTTCTTCAACTCATCATACCTCAAACAGAACTCATTATCCTCCACCCCCAATCTATCTCCCCATCCCAGAAACCTTTTTGATATCATTTTCCCCAGTCTCCCATCTTCCCCTCTCCTGAAGCATTTCATCCATTAAGCCTGTTAAAAAATCCTTTTCCCCGTTTCCTTCCCATTGACATGCTACTAATTTAGGCCCTTTGTCTGTGACTGATATTTGTCTCCATCTCTTTTCCTTCTTTTTTTTTTTTTTTTTTTTTGAGACAGAGCCTCAAGCTGTCCCCCTGGGTAGAGTGCCGTGGCATTACAGCTCACAGCAACCTCCAACTCCTGGGCTCAAGCGAGTCTCCTGCCTCCGCCTCCCAAGCAGCTGGGACCACAGGCGCCCGCCACAACGCCCGGCTATTTTTTTTTGGTTGCAGCCATCATTGTTGTTTGGCGGGTCCGGGCTGGGGATTCGAACCCGCCACCTTAGGTATACATGGCTGGCGCCTTAGCCGGTTGAGCTATAGGCGCCGAGCCCATCTCTTTTCCTTCTAATCCGCCCTGTCCACTTTATTATAAAAACAATCTTCCTCTACATCATTTTCCGTGGGTGATTCTCCTGCCCACAGACCCTCACTGTCTCCTTTCACCTGCAAGATCAAGTCTACTTTCCTTGAAACTCAAGGCCTCCATGCTCTGATTCCTAGAATCATCTTCCACGTTTTAGTTATATGTACTAGTTACATGTAGTCATTTCTTTATTTGTGTAGCATGCTATTACATGCCCATCATGTGCCTGGCAGTGTCCTAATGCCTTCTGAGAAGCTGAACTGAAGAGCCCTTACAAATGTACTTTGTGGTCTTGGGAGCCCTTGGCATTACCTGGAATGTCCATCTAAATCCTAAACCATTTACCAAGGCCTGTTTCAAATCCCTCTGTCCTCCAGCAACATTTTCTGAGTACCTAGGACCCTCCTAGGATCTGGTCTTATTGTCTGAAATTGTCATTTGATACCTGGCAATTACCCATTCATTCTTCATTCAATCATCACAGGCCCACTGAGCACCTGCTGTGTATCAGGCACTGTAACAGGTGTCGCCTCACACGTCAGCATGTTTTTATAACATCATCAAAATAAAAATAACAACAATGCTTATATAGCTCTTATTTTGTGCAAGCACAGGTTTACATATACTCATTTATTTAATTCTCAAGACTACCTGTGAAGTAGGCATGATTAGTATCCACATTTAAAAGATAGGAAAATCAAGACGCCAGGTGTTTATCAACTTTGCTCTGGTCACAAAATGGAAAATAGCCTAGGTAGAAATCAAATAGACTCTGAAGTCCTTGGTCTTAACCCCTGTGCTCACTGCCAAATATCAATATGTATGTCACATATGTCTTTGTGTAAATGGAAACACACACACCTTCTCAGCTAGAGTCTAAACTCATAGAGGCTGAGAACTTTGTACAGCAGTCCCTAAGTTACAAACGTCTGATTTATGTACAATTTGCACTTATGAACAGAGGCTATTACAGTAAGTTCTCAAGTTATAAACATCCAACTCACTTATGACTCGTATGGAGGCTATTCCTGGTAATAAGTAAACGTACCTGTTCCAACTTACAGACAAATTCAACTGAAGCTAGAACCTGTCTCATTCATAGCTTGGCGGCTGCCAGACCATACTCACTTGTCCCCCCACTATCCAATCTAGTCTTTTCATATAGTGGATACTGGAATTGGTGGTTGATTGGCTGTTGGTTCATCCATTTCACTGTTGGGGGGTGCTGAGATTTTTAGCAGCAAGTAGGAGTGTTTTGAAATGGAAAGAGGGAGAAACAACATTTCAGAATAGACCTGGACACGATACAATTCTTGGTTTTCAGTTTTTAACTCTGTTAGCTCTGCGATAGTTTGTAGAAGAGAAAGGTCCTGATGTAGAAAGCTTTACAAACTGGAGTCAAATGCCCTTCTCAAAAAGCAAAATCAAACTCAAATCATGATTATAGTTTTCCCTTTCCCCTGTCCTTTTCCTGTTACACTTCTTCCTTGTGTCCATTTTGCTTTATTGGCTGCAAAACTGAAGTTTTGACATCAGGAATTTCAGGTCTGTATTCCTGGCCTAATAGTTCTATTTAAGGTTTTTATAAGTTAGAGAATATGATCGTTTTGAGTGGCAATCCTGCAACTACATATGTAGCTTTAATAAGACCTAATAAGTATGTATTTGACTATTAAAAACACAGCTGGTGAGTTATTTGCATTTTAAAAGGATTCTTCCCTTTACAAAAGGATCCACTGCAGTTTCATTAAATATCCAATTCTTAGTGCATTTATCATACAACTTAAATTACTAAAATTTGATTTATTTGCCACTCTAAATGGGTAGCTCTTGAGTTCCGGTGAGCATGGGAAGCACTTGGACAACTTGTTTAAAATTCAGATCTTGCCCTAACGTAAGGTGACCAGATTTTACAAGATTTTAACATTGTCGGGGGGTAGGGGGGAAGGCTGAAAACAATGCAAACTTTGATAAGCAGTTCTCGATAATCACTTCTCAATAGTTATTTGTTATTATTACGGTTTAACATTATAAAATTAACAAAAATAATATAAAACTCATATCCTGGCAAAATAGCCACATGGTAGCCGAAAACCGTATATTCCCTTACTGTTCTCCTGCCCGTTCGTGCATTCTTTCCAAAAATCGGGACTTAAACACGGCAGGACACAGGACAAATTGTTAAAAATTGGCACTGTCCCACCAAAAGCAGGACATCTGGTCACCCTACCCTAATGCCTTCCCAAGATGCTTCTCATGAGGTCTGGCTTGAGTCCTGGGATCTTCATTTGTGGTCAGCATCTCCAGGTGGTTGATGCAGGCCATCCCAGACATAGACTTTGGGAAGCACAGAGGAGGAGGCCCAGTCGTTGGGCTGCCTCCAGGGCTTGCAGCCCCTCTTACTGCCAAGTGTCTGCTCACTCTTCATTTGGTAAATTTCTAAAGTATTTATTTAGATCGAATAAACACTTCCATCTCTTTCCTACTTAGTCTCTCCTACAGCTGCCAAACATCTTCAATCTCAGGTGGAATGTATTGACCCTTTCTTTTTCAGCCCTCTATTTAATTCTTAGGCATCTCTTTGGATCTTCCTTAGAAACTGATAACACTGTTGTTGCCTACCGAATTCATACATCTGTTCTGTTCCTGTTCCTCTTTCCACGTACACCCCTTCTCTGCCCGCATCCCCTCCCCTTCTTGCTCTTGACTGAAGGCTATGGCTTGGTCCAGAAATATCAGGCATTTTAGGAATAGTTATCTCTGTGACAATTTCTCTTAGTGAAATCTATAGCCCTTTCTCCTCACTCCCTACTATTCTCTCCCCCAATAGACCAAGTTATTTAATATTCTGAATAAATCTAATCATAAGAATGACTTGTTTGGGCATGATTTTCTCCTTCTGTGAGTGTTAATCCTGGACCTTGAGCAACGGACGCTAGGACTGTGTAATTACAGTATGATCAGAGTTTAACAAAGTTCATGTAAAAAATAGATTCTGTGACATTTATGGCATGTGTCTGTGTATTTCATATATCCTTGATTTTAAAAAGTCAATTGCCTGACCTATATTTTACTTCTGATTACTCTTCTAAATCTCTAGTAATCTCCAGAAACATTTAGAGCTTTCCATACTTTAGAGTTTTTTCTCCTCCTTTATGAATCCCCTATATCCCTGAATTTTGCTCTGAGTACAGGTTCTCTAGGGTGATCTGGATTTTGTAAAGTATCTGCGGTAATAATAGAAGCAATGCAAGAGCAAATAACTCATACAGTTGGTTGCCTGTTGAAAGTCTTTTCTCTTAATAGATTTATCAGGGTCTGTGCTTTCTTGCACTAAGGAGCTCTTAACAGCCCGTTTGCCTACCATAAGAACATAGCCAGAGGTTCTGTTATTTGTTTACTGGGGCTTTGTGTACCTTCTTGAACCTATTCAGTCTGGGCTAGGTCTCTTTGGTTAAGTCTAGGGGGATTTCTAGGAAAAGATGGTGGTGGGAGCATGGAGTTGGCATGGGGCTAAGACGAGGGCTATAGGAGAATCACCTTCAGGTTGTGTGAGCAGCTCTCACAAGCAGCAACTTAATTTTCTGTATTCAATATGATTCAATTTTATAGAAAAGAATATCTAACAACGGAAATTCAGATGATAACCTCTGGATGGTGGGATTGCATTTGATTTACTTTTTTCTTTGTGTTTTTCTGAATTCTTCCAAGTTTCTACAGTGACCATGTATTGCTCTTACTATTATAAGTCATTTAAAAGAAAGAAACCTACTTTGCCTGGCATCTTGAAGCTGCTTCCCAAGGGACATAGTCTTGAACGCATCTATCACAGAGCCTACCTGTTGCACAGAGCTGTGGTCAAAGGAAAGTTTTCTTTATTAGGCCCAGAGCAGTTCAGCGAAACAAAAGACTGTCTGTAAAACTGATGGGCCAGGCTGCTGGCCTGCGGCAGGAAGGCTGGGGTCTCACTGTGTTGCATGCCGGTCCCTGAGCGTGAGTGTGTGTTGGGAGGGATAATGTGTGTGTCTGGCCCCTGCCACTCCCTTTTCCACTCAAGAATTAAGAGAAGATTGTGTTGCACTTGGAGTTTTAACTTTGTCTTCTTTCTTTTTTCCCTGTCCCTTCCTCCTCCCCCCCTTTCCCCCTCTCTTTCCTCCTCAAGGCCTCTCCCACCTCATGATGAGCGAACAAGGTAGGTGCTTTAAGCTTGCGGTCCTGCAGTTGCCTGAATTGCTTGCCTCGGCACCTCTGGCTGGTCACTGGGAGCCTCATCATCCCGGCAGGTCATGTGCGGCCTGCCCCTTAGGCTGCGGGCCAGGCTGGCAGTGGGGCCGCCCTGCACTGGGGTGGGGGGCACCTTCCCTGAGACTCATGGTCTCCCACACCCGCCGTCCCCTTGGCTTCTCCATTCTCCACAACCATTTGTCATCTGGGGCGCTGACCCTGCCGGGCTGCATCCGAGAGGGGAGCATGAAACAAGGCATGACAGCGTCGATAATGGGGGTGAATGAAGCTAATTTCAGAGCAACCAAGCGGTTAACTTCCTCCTGCTCCTCCCAGGCTCCCTGTCTGGGGCCAAGGTGGAGGGACAGGAGTGGGGTTCCTCCTTGAATTTCCCTCTGAGGAGAGCTTTGCTTTTTTTTCTACTCCTCCTTTCCGGCTATAATGACATTTTGCCCTCCGTAGTCAAAGGAAACCCTTGGGGGCTGGACTGTTTTCAGTTTTATAGAAAAGCAAACAGACAAACGAAAAAAACCCCAACCCACCTAAAGAACATGCTAATGTCCTCATGGCAGGATTCTAACTCATTATACACCCTGAAGAAAACTGCATATAAAGATCTGTAAATTCAGCATCTGCAGCCTAAAATATTCAAATATGCAGGGAATGAACTGTGCAGGAAATTCAGCTCAGCTAAGCACAGGGTGGGCTGTGAATGAAGCCTTTTTCTCCTAAATAAAAATTTTCCACATTATCAGCCTAAATCAGGATTTGAGAGCTGAGCCTACTTAAAATTGTCTTTTCCTTCACAGTTCAATTGCTGCTATTGTGTTTCTTCTGAGCCTTGGAATGATTGCCGGATTGGGCTACCTGTCTTGGTCTGACACCAAAAGACTGTACTTTAATTTTTCTTATCTGTTTCTTTTCAAAATACACATAGACTTGCCATATCTTTTGGAGGCCCAAAGACAAGGAGAAGAAGGATTTTTCTTAATCTTTTGAGGAGAGTGGGACTTCTCTATTCCTACTCCCTTACATGGGGTCTACCAGATATTTTTGCCGTAAAGGGGCATATGATTCAATCAGGGGACCACCCAGGGCTCCCAGAAGTTTGTTCATGGGACCCAGGTAGCTGTGGAGGTGGGCAGTTGAAGCGTTCTGAATTGTTTAAGGCAGGGTAAGGAGAATCCTCACATTTCCCATATGAGTGTATCCTCCAGGCCAATATCCATGGTGTGGGTTTAGGAAATTTCAGTGAAGAGAAAGATTGGCAGAGAGCAGATATCAAAGAAAAGAACTGGGGGAGGACAGGTGAGTTCTCCAGCATTAGATGGGGCTTGTAAGAGGCTGAGATGAAGTCTTTGTTTTTCTTGTAGGTGAGAGAGGGAAGCAGGTGCCAACAGCAAGTAACTACGAGGTGGTTAGACACAGGGTGTGTTCTTGATGTGGACCCGGTGTCCGTGTGGTTTGAGAGAATTAGGTACATCTCTATGAAGTAGAACTGAACGAGCTCTGTGACTGATAGAATTTGAAGGCTCAACTTTGGTGACACATTTCACCAGCAAGAGCAGGCCCTTGGAGCCCTGTTGAGAGGACTTCTCCTACAGTCTTGAGTCCTGGGCTCCCAGCTACCCTTGCGGGGTTCTCCCAGCTTTTACAGCTTGGAAGACTAGGTGCATCATATGGCTGGCATCATAGCACAGAGTACGGCAGATGTAAGAGGCTGACAGGACTGCTTCATTTTAAATTAGCTTATTTCAGACACACCGAAGCAGCATAGGAATTTTGGAAGGCTAATTCCCAACATGGGTATGAAAAGTGTTTGGAGAACCTATATTGTATTCTTTAGCCAGGACTAACATGCACACATATCGTGCATTCAGACACAACCACATTCCAGGGAAATAAGCCTGGTACCTTCTAGAAAGAGAGAAAAAGATAATGGCCAACATAGATGTTGTAAATTCCTTTATAGAGAGGATTTCAAGAAAGGATGCAGAATTCTTCTGGGTGCCCAGTGTTGTACTGGCATTTTCAGTTCCACCTTGCAGTGTAATCTGTTTTTAAGGAGGTCCTTTGACCATATTTCTTTTCCTCTTGTTTTTTTTTTCTATTTCCCACCTCCTTGTCTGTTCTCACCAGGTGATTTCCCAAAAAGCCAATATGCTTCTCACCAATACCCTCTCTCCTTCTCCTGATTTCTTCAACCTAAAAAAGGCTTCTGTCTGGTTCCCACTGAACCTCAAGAATTTGTTTTTGATACCACAAATATGTGTGGACATTATCTGTGAATGTTGTGTGTGCACCATCTGTACACGTGTGTCACACCCTTGGTCTCCATGACTCATGTTCATGTTGGGAACACACAGGAGACCCCAACTTCTCCAAGACTTTCCCTAACCAATCTTTAGATGGGTTGAGTGCGTGCCATTTCACATACATGTGGCTGTGCAGTGCTTTTGCATGCAGACTTTGTCATGTTTCTAAGGAGGGGACTGAGGAGAACTGAATGAGACAAAGCTTAAACATGAAGCTGATGGGAGCCCCTTGTTGGCCACAGCTTTCACTGCTTGTTTGAGCTTCCCCTTGGGTGGGGGTCATGCACTGCTTTCTCAGGATGGTGCAGAGCTCCCGCCTTTACTGTCTTGGGTTTTGTGATGCGTGTTACGTCTCTGTGCCTGTCTGCAGTGTGCTGATGTTTTCCTCTCCTTACTCTCTCTCTCTCTCCCTCTCGCCGCCTCCATGGTGGACACCATGCTTCCTCTACTTAACTGGACCTTCCACTTCATTTCTGTAGGTAGAAGTAAAGGTAGAGATCGCTTTGTTTTTATCATTTTAACTATCTGTCTGCTTTCCGAAATATTCCTGTATCCAAAGGGATTGTCAATGCTGATGAATACGGTCCAGATTATAACTTAATGCTTTTAACAACAATGGCACAAGAAATAAATAAAAAGCCACTGCTGTTTGGAGGTGATTCTGCCTCTGGCCTGCCTCCGTCTAAGTTGAGGTTGGGCCTTATGCTTGGTGCTGTGCTGTTTCCAGCAGAATGGAGGATTCTGAACACAGTTCTGCAGGATGGGGAAGATGTATTTTAGTTCATGCAGGGTATTCTAATGTTAAATGTATTGAGGGAACAGGAGAGGTGTGAAATGATGTACCATTATTGCCGTTTGTTGGAATAGCTGAGTTATGGGGATAACCTCAGTGGGGGAAGAATGATAGATGAAAAAGAGGGTTGGCAAATTGTCCCCCAATTCTATGTAAAGTGGAATTTTGGGGGGAGGGTATTTGTTGTTGCCTGTTTTCTCCCGGCATTGTATTTCCTGTGTTTGTAGGAGTAGGGATTTTTTGACTGGGGATGATGAGCTAAGACGGGTGAGGCTGGGAAGGTGTGGAAGAACATAGGGATGGAAATTCTTTACACTGTAAGGAGGAAGGGGAAGATGACTTACAACACCAGTGTTTGCCAGGTGTGCAAGGAACAGGAGAGGTGTGAACGGGTGGGTTTGCCCCAGCGTTCTGACATGGCTCTCAGCATTTCCCACCTCGGGCAGCCCGCAGCTCGCCCCTCCACTCTGGGACCCCAGCCTGGAGGACCTGACTCGCCAGCTCAGATTGGATTGGCTGTTCAGGAGTGAAGGGAGAGGTTAATTGATACATTATGAGTATGTATCTGCATCCAGTTCCCCCCCTTCCTCCTTGTCTCAGTGAATCTCTGTGCTGTCTCTTCCTTCAAAGATTGGCAGAGAACGGGAGTAGGAAATATGAATTCTGGTAAGAGATTACTGAAGAAAGAAGGGACAGATACGTTATGGAAAATGCTTATTTGATGATTGGTCTATGAACTGGGCATCTCTCATTTGAGTTTTCTGCTTTTCTGGGTCTTTAAAAAGTAATGTCTGGTTGCCTTGGAAGCAGTTCAGTCCTTTTCTCCTTTTGGGTTGCCAGCCATCATGCCATGTGCCTTACCACACTTAGTGCTCATAGCTTGTCTGTGATGTGGGTGGTGGCATCACCCTTGCTTAATAGATAAGAATGGCCAAGTCAGATAGCACAGGTCAGATGGCCACTGAGTGGGAATCACACCCAGGGCCTGAGATGCTAACCACCGCTCTATCTGCCTCTCTGGGATGACCTCCGAGCTACCTCCCTGGCACTGACCTGCCTCAAGTTCCAGCCTGCCACCTCGCATTCTCTGTGATACATGTCTGTATAAATGTCCCACTATTGCTGTCATCTCAGAATGTCCCAGGTCAACCTTCATATCTGTCCACAAACCAGCTTCCCCTTAGGATACCCACATTCCTGTTAGTGGAGCTTCCATCCTTATTACTCAGGCTGGAAACCCAGGAATTATTTTCCTTCTCCTTCCTACTCTCAGGAAGTCAGTAGAGAGAGCTTGTTGAGATTCTCCTTAGAAATATCTCCTGCATCTCTGTCAACACCCTGGTCCAGTTCCTAGTTAGCATTCGTTAAATTATTGCCCTATCCTAACTAGTCTCTCTGCCTCCCTTCTGTTCCAAGCTATCCAATAACTGAGAACTGTTTCAACTCTGCTGCCCCTAACTGGGGTGTAGAATTAACTATCTCACCTCCAAGTCTTCCCCAGTATGGCCCTATTTACCTGTAAGCTACCCCCCTGTGAAGCTTAACTGCAGCATTGCTGAGCTCCAGCCAGACAGGTTACTGAGGAACCTCACTAAACTTTATCTCCAACCTTTGCTTATTCTGTTTCTGTCTCTCCTGCCCCCGCTCCCCACCAGCCATGCTCTTCTTTTCCTGCCCATTGGAATCATACCTAGAATTTATTTCTTATTTTGATGTGATCTTTGAATTCACCACTCAGCGTTGGGCTCTCTTTCCATTTGCCTTTCTAACAATGTATATTTAAATCATTTGGGAATCAGACCGCTCCCCTCTACTAGGTTGCGAGTATGTGGAAGACAAACATATGCATTTGTTAGTGTCCAGATGTGCCTGGCATAATGTGTTGCATGTGGAAAGGACTCAAAAATCTCTAATCCTTCTTATCTTGCTGTCAGTCATCTTCCTAAAAGTGAAAAGAAAGCAAAATTAAAATTAAATCGGATCATGTAGCACATCTGTTCAAAAGCTTGGGCTGATTCTCCTTGTGCAATTGTCAAGGTGCCTTCCCTGCTGTCTTCTCTACAATACCATAACGCCCTGCCCACCGTCACCCTACAAGCCCCCCAGTCTCTGAAAGTCCCAGCTCACTCTGCCCACTCTGTCTAGGTCCTCCTGCCTCTGGGCTTTATTTCCCCACACTTTCCCCTCTTATTGCATATCCTTGATCACCCTTCCCCCCTTCCCATCCTTGAAGGTCTGAGATGCCTAGTCCAGCCAGACTTCGTTATAAAGTGCTGGTGGCAAACCTCCTTGAGTTACATTTACTCGTATGTTTCCACCCCAGCACACAGGCTGGATCTTTGGCCTTTCTGCCACCATTCTGCAGCTTAGTGCTTGGTTCAGAGCTGTACTTGAAGACTCACAGAATGTAGTAATTTTTTTTAGCTGAACTACACAATTGGTTTGAGATATGTGGGAGGAAGGAGAGAAGAAGGACAGGGTTAGATTGCTCAGCACTGATGCTATTAATGGAGTCACTCAGTCACTCTACTTACTGGCCTGGGCCCCTGATCCCTACCCGCCTGACCCCAACCCACTGAGCAGAGGAGCAGGTCATGAGCGAGGCCAGATGTTCTGGGTTCAGCCCCCTGTTCCCCAGGCTTTCTCCTGGCCCCGTGTTTGCAGTGTCAGAGGGAAATGGCTGTAGATTACACCAGAATAAAAGTAGGAAAGGTCTTAGATTTATTCTTAGGAGGTTGTCAGAGAAAAGAAGGAATATACTTCAGATTTTGTCATTTTTTTAAAGCCAAATGTTGGAACAGTAACCCACAGTGGAAAGAATTGCGCAGATAAATGTACAGAACCGAGCAGGGCATTCAGGCTATAACAGTAACCACCGTGTTTGGGAGGCTGCGCTCGGCTACCGCAGCCCTGCCTTTACTTGAAGTGGCTGACCAGAGGAGCTTTTCAGCAACCAGCCCCGGTCAGCTTTTGGGGCTTGATTTCGAAAGCCTCTGTGATGTGTCCAGTGTGTGTTTTGGGGTTCCCTTCTTTATCTTTATCTTGTCTATTTGGGGATTGCCTATTCTGGGTGAGGTTACAAAATGCTTTCCCTTGAAACTGAACTTGGAGCAGGGGCTGCTGACTCCAAAGCCCCAGGGACCTGATAGGTTTCATACAGGAGGAGATCTGGGGATAAACCTCATCCTAGCATAGGAGAAACAAGGAACAGTGTGGACTGTGGGACAGGAGAGCCCAGATCCTGTCAGAGGCAGCAGCCTCCACTCTGCCCCTGCTGATTGCTGCCATGTGAGAACTCAGCCCAGTGTCACCAGACCGTCCAGAAAAGCCAGAAATGGATTCTATAAAAATGTCACCGCTTTGCAGCTTTCTCTCACTGTATATACATATGTAGGAGCACACACACACAGACGTGTGCACACGTGCCAAATGACTGGGTCTCTGAGCCACACATTTTTGACTTTTGGCTTGAGGAGCCTGAGGTAGTTAATGGCAGTGTGCTTGATTAAATTTCTCTTTGCCTGTAGCAGCCATCAGGGTACCAGGAGTCCTGCTTACCCTGGGGGCTACTGTTAGAGAGCCTGATCCATGTACTGGGTGAAGTTGGTTTTGTAGAGTGGCATGGGCCAGTGTAGGGAGGGTGTGGGGAAGGCTGAGAATGGCCAGGGAGAGAGGTAATTGACACCTTCAATAAGTGCCAAGAAAGGGCAGGATTTTTAAACAGTAAGGGTGTCTTGGGGTAGGGGTGCGGGGGTAGAGTGGCGGTGGGGGATGTAATTCCTTTCTAGTTTTGCTAAGGAGAACTCTTTCTTTACTGCAGTAGAGAGTGTCGACTCTAAAAACCATTCTAGTCCTTTAGAATTGAGGCCCCTTTTGATTTATTTATATGTACTTTTCTCATGTAGATTTAATCATTGGACCTCTAATGTTGAACTAAGCACCATTGGTCAAACTGGAAAGAGATAATCAGGCTACATGAACTTGAACATGATTTCCTGTAGATTGTATTTTGCTAGTAAAAACACTAAGAAAGCTGATTTGAGGAGTTGAGGCCACTCTTGTCCCTGCTAGGACTTGAGAGCCCTGCAAATAAGTTACTGCCTTGATAGCCAACTGTTTATGCAAATTTGTAAATGCAATGCCAGATACTAATTATGAAAATAAACTCATCTGTGCTCTATAAATATCTAATTACGATAAAATAGGGGCAATATTACATTTCCATCTCTTGTCTATTCTGTTTCTCATCTACCACTGATTTTGTCCTCTTGACAATGAATATAAAATCTCTTTGTTTTGTAAAGAAGTCTATTTTCCACCTATTTTTTTCTTCTTCTAATGTTTTGAAAATCTGTGGGGGAAAATAGATCTATTTTAAACATGAAAAGTAAATTGCCTGATTTTAGTGGCTCTGTGTTTTTGGTGGTAATGCCTTTAAAATGGTACTTGAAAAATATGAAAAGAGGTTTTTTTTTTTCTTATTTAGAAATTTTCATGGGATACTGAAGACTTTTTATTCACACAGTCGTTCTTACGGAGCACTGAAAAACTGTGTCCGTGTGAACAGCAGCTTTATTAATAAGATGCACAATGTATCAATGAAATATTTTAATTAAATTCCAAGTGATTATTCATACAAGAAAATATTTCTCGGATTTTGAAGGACTGTGTCTGTTTCCTCCTCGGTTATCAATTTGGATTTATTGGTAACTTGAAGATTTCATATCTATGTAGATAAATCATAAAACTTTCTCCTCTAAGGTATGCACAGTAAGACCTTTTGCTTATCAAGTCGAGGTGGTTGATCTTAGAAGATCTATAATTTTCAACTACAAATCTGTATGTATGCACATAGAAACTTGACTTTTTTTCCTGACATTTTATCATTTATTTGTTTTATTAAGTCATATACACATAGATCACGAATACATTTATGCATATGTGGGGTACTAGAATTACAGATTGTTTTGAATTACATCGTATTATCTTTAGGATACGTCTCATGTATAAAGATTTCAAAAGAGGAGCCTGATGGAAAGATATTTTGGAAGAGAACAAACAAAGTGCATTTCCTTAAGTGCTTAGGTTTGTATATGCCATGGTCCATTTCTCAAGTGTGCAGGGTAGTGTCCGTGTATTGGTGCAGTTTGTCCAAATACATGTTAATAGCTTAATACCAGTACATTATGTTGTTATATACAGCTTCCATTTGTAGTTGTACTGAAAATAACAGGTTTCAGAGTGATATGTATCAGAATTCAGCAGATTCTTTGCTTTAACCTTAGAAAAACAGTGTTTCTTTGGCATTCAACCCTCAATGTTGATGGAAAGCCAACAATGTGCTCGGTGCTGCATACACAGGGCTGACTCAGGGAACACCCGACCCAGGCCTCTGACACCTTGCCACTCCAAGGGAGTTTGTAAATGGCTTTCAATGTAACATCCACCTTTCCTAATGTGAGAAGTCTTAAATACATTCTTTTTAAAAACATATTAGCATAGATGAAGCTTACTATTTTGTTTATTTTAAAGGGAAACTGTTCAGTAATCATTCATTTAGTTAAATCACATACCCTTTAAATTCTCAGAATCACAAAAGAGAATATGCTTTGTGTGTGAACACAGAGGGAATTTTTCATTTGTCAGTATTTATCTTTATGGGGGCCAGTGTGAAGTGTATAAAATGCATGCTCTGAAAAATACAGTTTAAATACTTTTTAAAACCTAGATAAATACCACGAAGTTCAGGATCTAGAATGTGCCCATCACGTTATACGGTTCTGTTGCGACACTTTCTGCTACTTTTTTTTTTTTATCTTTGTGATTTACTAAAATTTTTTTTTGCCATTTGTTTTTAATAAATGTTTATTTTCCCCCAATCTCTGCAAAACTGTATTTATCCATGTAATAATCAGTAGGCAGGCTCTAGATTGCTTTAACTTTCATTAAGAAGGATTAACCTTGCAGGAGAGGGAGGCTTTGTGGGTTTTCACTGTGTGTAAATAGATGCAAAAATGTTGTCCTCCTGTGCCTGTTTTTGACAAAGCTCACAAAAGAGAATGTCTAATTGATATCATTGCGTTTTTTCTCTTTTTTCCTAGGGTATTTAGTGGTAAGTAGAATAGCAGAGGTGGAAAAGACCATATGCTTTGTAAGAAGCCAGACTAATAACACTTTCGGATGGACGTCTGATTTTGAAAGTGCCGCATCTTTCATTAAAATTTACATGTAAAGAAAGGGCAGGCGTGGTGACATGAAACCTAATGCAGCTTGCACATCTTGACATAATAACAATCACAAGAAACCGGAGATCCCAGATGGCAGCTTGGCCTTTGCCATCCTTTTAATAAGCTACTAACTGCTAATTATTTCACTCTTTTGGGCAAGTTAATTTACTGTTGACTCTTAAAGAGATACTGCTCTTTTCTCCACCCCCCGCCCCCATCCACACAAAAACAGGGCCTTTCCACCTGGAGCTTTGAAAAGTGCTTCCTTGCAGGTTGGAAGCTTTCCAGATGATTGCAGCCACAATGGCAAGTATTGGGGTGAAAAATGTGGCTTAATAAACAGCACTTTCTTGGGTTTTTGGAATATGGGTAATTTTTAAAAATGTGCTTGACTAAGGATCCATTCATTATGCGTGCATGTGCGTGCGTGCGTGCAGAAGAGCAATAGATCGAGCGGCCAATACAGGGGAAAGATCTGAAATTTGGAGCCTATTTAAAAGTGAAAGAACAGCTGCCTTTTAAATGGTTGCTAATTCTGACAATTAATGCTGTTTTGTGAGTGTGTGCTTTTCTGTGATAGCGGTGGGGTGGGGGGATGATGGTGTGTAATAGCTCATTTCCTAAGCTTCATGGTCATGTAGCACAGTCAAGACCACAGAACTGAAAGAGAATCAGGTCCCTGTAA
>NW_003852415.1:4855609-4858734 GCF_000181295.1 Otolemur garnettii
GGGAGTGTTTGGAAAAAAAACCTTGTTTGCAATGAGCTGTCTGACAATCAAAATATTTACTTAAAGATAAGCTAATGACTATGCCTTGCAAATGCCTGCAGCTCCATTACTGAAATGAGAGTTAGTACTTTGGCTTGATACTATCCAAAAATAAACCTCGACCTCAAATACGATTGTATGTGTATCTGTGTGTGTGTTGCACTTCTCCCCAAACAAAGTAAAAGGTATATCAAACAATAAACACATGGAGGAAAATCTCTGAACCTCTTTTTTGAAATATTTAAGCTGAATTGGTTACTATAATCAGTTGTTCCTTGTTGCTGTTAAGAATTGCTAAATGACTTAAAATATGCATTGAAAACACATTCTATTATTAGTGAGGTCTCTGAATGTGAACTTTACAATGTGAGTTTCGTAGTTCAATGTCATGCTTGATCCTGTGTTGTACAGTTTGTTGAGAGAACTGTGGAACTCCATTAAATACTAACCCTCTCATGGTATTTGTCTCATTTCTTTAGAAATAATGCATCTTCTAGTTTCAAAATATAAGAGCCAGTGAATTTGGGGACGTTTTGCCATCTCTTAGCACTTGATGTTTTATAGTATGTTTGGCCAGATTGACATTTTCTGAATAAATTTGCTAATAGTATTTCAAGGAAAAAAGTGAAAAATAAGTTCTGAAGAAAATTAAACAGGTTTCTTGACTGCGGGATCTTTCAAAGCCTTTGCTAGGACAATGCAAATTACAAATCTCTAAGAAGGAAAATGTGCTTTTCAAAGTTTCCCGAATTTATTTGACGTGACATCCTTTTTCATAATTTCATTTTGGATGAAAATCACTGGAATTAAAACTAAATGTTCAGTTAAAAAAACTTTGGACAAGATAATTCTAAAGTCCCTTGCAAGTCTAATATTATAAGCCTTAATGTCTCTAAAATTTGTAGGCAGCTTTCAGATTGACTACACTCAAGAATCCTTTGGACTACATTTTCTGTTTTGATTGGGAATAGTCTTTTGGATGGGTTCGTTTCAATAGGGAAATTACTGCTTCATGGTGAAATGCATTCCCCAGATGTTGAAACAACTGCAATTTTAAAGACTCTAGTCTTGTTAAAACACTTCCAGTTTGCATTACCTAAGTACTTCGACGGATATCCATATAGCATGTGTAAAGAATGCTTCTGATAATGGCTGCTTACCTGTAGAAAGGGCTGATCTCAGCATAAGATGAGAAAATTACTAGGAACTTTTGTCTTATTTGCTTTGAAATTTGGAGCAGGTCAGTAGTGATTGTGGTTAATTCTCCGCTGCATGTCTATGGTCATTCATCCTCTAACTCTGAGAGTTTAGTTATGAATGACTTTTTTTCCAGACGGTGAACACGTAGGTGAAAGAATTACATCCTGGTAAGAATTACTTGTACTTTGTTTAGAAATCACTGGCTCAGCTACGGATTTTGTGGGCTCTGTTGGTGCGCGGCTGGGGACTTTGTCCTACTTATGTGCTGTCTGTTCAGTAGGAAGTGGCTGCCCTTGATCCGTCTGTAGCAGACCATTTGCCTGAAGCCATTTATCTGGTCATGAGATGTAGTTTGCTGATCTAGGAATACTCTCCCATGTTTACCCAAGTGGCCAGTAATGCATCTTTACAAATGCCTTGGCCAAAATTATTATGGGTGAAGTGCTCAGTTTTAAACTAATTGATTCACATGGCAGTTGAATCTGGAACACCAGATATTCAAGTGCATTAGAATAATTCTAATCAAGGGTCAGCATCACTAAGATACATGTGAAGACCTACTACCAGGCTGCGGAAGAAGACAGTCGATGAAAGTGTTGATGTTAGTCTTTGACACTCACGAAATACAGAGTCTGGTTAAGTCTCATTCTTCTAATAAACAAAATGGACACAAAAATGCTACCCCCTTCCCAACTGAAAAGAGAATCCATTCAGACAATATATCGATCTAATATAAATAAACAATAGTTATCATAAACATTAACAAACATTAGTTACCATCATGACAAATACATCTTGTCAATATCAGCATCACTCACCATATCTAGGAACTTTGAACATAGTGATGATTCAATCTTTTTGACCTTCTATATTTTTACCTGTGAAATGCCTACTTGGTAGGTTGTGGCTAATCATTGATACAAAGGCAGGTGAAAGTGCCATGCAAATTAACATAGCTCTATACAACAGTTAGAGAACTAGAAGTCCTGGGTGGTGCCCGTGGCTCAAAGGAGTAGGGCGCCGGCCCCATATGCTTGGACGTGGTGGGTTCAAACCCGCCCTGGCCAAAAACTGCAAAAAAAAGAAAAAAAGAATTAGTAGTCCTTGAGAAAATGAGCTCCACAAAATCAGAGGATGTATCTTTTTTTGTTTGTCATGGTATATCTAGTTTCTGTAACAGTGCCTGCCTCATTATAGAAACAACTCAGGAAATACTTGTTGAAAGCTACTGAGTTAAGAACTTCTTAGCAGAGTTCTGCAACAGGAACAGCCCCAAGCCTTCTGGTGATCCCATTATGCTTTCAGTAGGGGAGCCTGGGGTGCCTACCTTGCAAGGAGGAACCATTGGCCTCTTCCTTTGCAGTGATTTTTCAATCCGTATGCCTTGGCCCACTGTTGTGCCTTGAGAGGATCTTAGGTGTGCTGCGAAAATGTTTAAAGATCCTTAATTAAATTATTTTTGAAAGAAGTTCAAAGCACAGTAAGTATATTCTTTGTTTTTTTACTCTTTTTTTTTTATCTTTTTGATCAATCTAATTTAAGTGTGCTGCGGAAGTTTAATGGTGGGTTCAAGTGTGACGTGAGATTAAAAGAAGGTTGAAAAACACTAACATCTCGAGCTTTCCACGCTGCAAAAAGTAATCCTCAGAAAACCTGTTTGTTCTTAGGTCTTCCATAGATGCGTTTGCTCTTTTTGTGCACACAGAGAGCTGTGGGATTTCCGTATAGTACTTGATGAAATGATAGGAACCGGGAAGAAAACAAAAACATTTGTCTGAGAATTACTTTTAAAAAATGCTGATTTGCTTCCCCCAATTTTAGAAGCGTGTAATTTCAGAGCTGAAAGAGGACTTACATTTCTTCTACTGTAATTTTGTGGGTGATGA
>NW_003852415.1:4858914-4860026 GCF_000181295.1 Otolemur garnettii
AAAGATTCTGGAAATATCAGTTTGCAAACTTTCTAAACAAGTTTGTCTCTTAGATTACTTCGCTGCCTGAGAGCTGATGCAACTTTCAAAGATGTCAGTAGGTTGCCCTTGAGTTTCAGGAGTTTAGCATGCTTTGTACCGCTTATGGATTTGCCTTATCAACTGCTTTGTCTCAGGTGAAGAGAGAGGGTGATGGTGACAACAATTGGCTTTCAAAAAGCTTGCGCCCATCCCCCTACTTTTGCTGCCCTGTGTTGACTCTTTAAAGTGGAGTACGTACATGTTGTGTGAAATAAAGATGTGCTCTGAGGATATTCGCTAGGGACTGATTTTCAAACTCTTAATAGTTTTTCCCCACTTCCTTTAAGAATACTTAAGTCATCTTATTTATGATTTTTTTTTTTTTTGCAGTTTTTGGCTGGGGCTGGGCCATCTCCAGCATATGGGGCCGGCGCCCTACTCCTTCGGGCCATAGGCACCGCCTATTTATGATTTCTTTTAACTAAAAAGGAAAAGTTATTTTTTCCCAAGTGAGAACCTATTTATCTTTAAGCCAATATCATTTCTTTGGGGGGTGTGTATGTGTGTGTGTTTTAAATAATTTTCTTTTACAAGGTTCTGCCGTGTGTCTGATGGGTTAAGTTTAGTGCCCTTTGACAGGGCAACTTTGGGGGGATGTTGAGGTGTGCACAAAATTAGTCCCTAAATTGTGGCAAAATTGCCTTCCTTTAGACTGTTTTGATCACAAGGGCTCTCGAGTGTCAAAGCCATTTGGAGAAGTGGAAAGATAAAATGCATAAGCACTAAGCTTTCTTTTTTTTTTTCCAGGATAGAATAAATAAATGTGTTTTCTGCTATGTGCTCAGCCTTTGATAGTGATTTGTTAAAAGGGAAAAAGAAAGGCAATGATATTAAATATTTACAAGAGTGATTTAGTTCTATTATCTTGTGCACTGCATCTCTGTTTAATAGTGAAATCAGCTACTGTTGAAATAAATGCCATTAAACCAGTGGTAGTGTGAAGGTCACTGCCTAGGCAAGGTCAGAGTCATTTGTGGAGACTTATGATTTTTGTCAACTTTCCAGATCTCTTCCTGTTTTTAGTTGGCTTC
>NW_003852415.1:4860279-4861293 GCF_000181295.1 Otolemur garnettii
TTCTTAGAAATAAGTGTACCATGTCAGAAATAATTCCTACGTTCCTCTCCCAATTCCTTCCCTATGTAAAGCAGAGATAATGTTAAAAACTTTCTTTCTCCCAGCACTTCAAAGAAATCTCTGCAGGACTGCATGACAATCTCCTCATTTTCACGGACAAAAAAACAGACGCCCCAAATTATAAAACTACTTACAGCACTAGTGGCAGAACCAAGATGAATGGATGCCTGACCTCAAGGCCTAAGGCCATTGCTTCCATTAATTTTACCGAACCCCCTGTAAAGAAGGGGATGATAGTAGGCTACTGTAATATATTCTTAGTGCATATGTATTATAAGTAGTAATACATATTTTACTTTTGGTAAAATTGAGAAGTATATGAGCCAACGTTTATTAAGTGCATAATAGGATGTCTGACTCTGGCTAGAATTAATAAATATATTCCTTCCTCTCTTGATAGTAACACTAAAGTATAATTGAATTTAACAACATTGAGCATAGGGATACCCAAGGATAAAAAATCAATCTTGTTCCTGAGCAGCTCACATTACAACAGGAGAAAACCCCCTATGTAATGAATTCCAAAAGCTATTTATGTGTATATATATATATATTTTTTTTTCTTTTGCCTTGATCTTTGTATCAAATGCTATTTAAAATATGAAAGCTTTTTTCCCTCGGGGCAAGTAGTTTCTTACAGGGTTACCATATCATATACTGACGTTGCAGTGACCACTACTAGTGGCTTGTCTCACCGTGAATCTGTATTGACTTCCTCCTAAAATCCAGAAGAGTGGGTTGATCATGGGGAAAAACAGTGAGGGGCGGGGTAGTGATGAATCTTAGTCGAGGGTAGGCTGACTGCTATGACAATTTCCCAACTGCAGTTACTTAATCCTAACTAAAGTTTCTCACCCACAGTTTGCAGCACAGATTGGGGGGTGGTAGAGTGGGGAATCTCTGGTCCCTGCAGACACCTTCCAACCAGAGGTTTGTCATTTTCTAGAGCCTTGT
>NW_003852415.1:4861712-4864505 GCF_000181295.1 Otolemur garnettii
TAGCCCAAGGAACTGGTGAGACAAGTGGAGACGCTGGGGCTTTGGGGCCCCACATAGCCTTCTGGATTTTTGAATGTGGCCTTTTGACTGAATTAAAATAATATGGAATAAATCCTTTTCTTTTTTTTTAAGGCTTTTGGCCTCACTTCACTAACTTTGTAGCCCTCGGTAGAGTGCTGTGGCACCACAGCTCACAGCAACCTCCAGCTCTTGGGACTAGGTGATTCTCTTGCCTCAGCCTCCTGAGTAGCTGGGACTACAGGTGCTTGCCACAATGCTCAGCTATTTTTTGTTGCTGTTGTTGCAGTTTGGCCAGGACCAGGGTCGAACCCACCACCTTCGGTATATGGGGCCAGCGCCTTACTCACTGAGCCACAGGCACTGCCTCAGAACAAATCCTTTTTAATAAAGAGACTTGTTTAAAACAAGTTTCTCATTTATCTTAGCTTATAAACCTATTTCTTAAATGTGGATTTTTGTTGTAAGCTTTGTTCTAAGGGATGTAATTTCTGCCTTGCATCTACAACCCCCAAAGTGGTTGAGATCGTAGCCTGAGTTAGTGGAGTGAGGACAGAAGCCTGACTCAATAGGATTTTATTTTATTCTGGTAACTGGATACAGATATCTCAGCATCTTTTTCTCTTCTTTGTCATCTAACAGGGAGATGCTCGAGTAAGAGAATTTTCTTGCTGCATTAAGATAGTAAATAGGAGTCCGTTTTTGATAGGTTTGCTCATTATTTGTGGCAGACTTGCCAATGGTTAGTGAATGGCATCCCATTTTAGTTTTTAGATTTGTCTTACTCTTATGGTGTGTATAGGATCCAATAAAACCAAGATAATTTGAAATGAACCCCCTTTCTGTAAAGCTGTGTCTTTTTCCCTCGCAAAGACAGGTTGGCCGCGTTGTGCTTTTGGAATGGATGTCAGAGTGTAGATAATTTGGGGCTTGTGATTTTTTTTTCTTCTATTTTATCTGCCTCTTTTTGTGTCTTTGTGTGCAAGTCTATGATTACTATTGAGTTTTTTTTTTCTCTAAATGCCAGCAATTATCTCACAGGTGGAGGGATTAGGAAAGAGCCGAGAGAATTGCACTGGGATTAGAATAAAGGCTCCCCCTCACACCCCTTTCAATATGGTGACAGGAGGGAGTGGGGACTTGGTGGGGGTGCAGACAGCTGTTGGGGGAGGGTGGACAATTTGCTTCTGATATTTAAATCCCTAGATAGGGTAAAGGAAGAAACTACTAAGGAAAGAAAGAGGAATTAAAAACCTGAGATGGTTTGGGGTTATTGTCTTAGGAAGCTGAGGATGCAGGAAGGGAGGGGCCACCATTTTTCTCTACTTGTTTAACTTGTCTCTTCATCCTAGATGGTTTTTTTTTTTCCATTTTGTGGTTTGACAATTTATTTTAGGGGAAGAAGAGAGCTGGGAGGGTCCAATATATGCCCAGGGAATTTAGGTGAGATATTCTCTTTCTTCCCAGCAGAGAATGATTTATTTGCCCGATCTGTCAGTTAGAATGCTTTCAGCTGCAAAGAACAGAACTTTCAACTCAACTGCCTTAAACAACACAGGAAATTTATGGGCTCAGTTCCTAAAGAGTCCAGCAACTCAAATGATATGACCAAGACCTAGTGTCTTTCTTTCCCCATTTTTTGGCTTTGCTTTCTTGCTCTTGGCTTCATTCTTGGCAGGCTGCCTGTCTTGTGATTTTCAAGATGGCTGATGACCATTTCCAGGGGTGATTTGCTTTTTGGTTCGTGGAAGTAAAGAAGAGTAACTCTCTTCTTCAGCTGTATCAGTCAGGGTTCTCTAAAGAATAGAACCAGCCAGAGATATGTACATATAGGAGGATTTATCATGAGGAATTGGCTTGTGATTATGGAGGCGGACAAGTCATATGATCTACCATTTGCAATCTGGAGGGCAGGCCAGTGGTGCGATTGCTGTCCGACTCCTAAGTTCTGAGAACTGATGGTGTGAATCCCAGTCCTTGAGCAGGAAAGGAATGATGTCTCAGCTTAAGCAATCAGGCAGAGAGAGCAAATTCCCTTTTCCTCCACTTTTTTGTCCTGTTCAGGTCCTCAGTGTATTAGATGAAGCCTGCCCACATTGGGAAGGGAAATTTACTTTCCTCAGGCCACTGGTTCCAATGCTGATCTCATCCAGAAACACCTTCACAGACACACCCACGACAATGCTTAATCTGGCTTCCCAGGACCCAGTCAAGTTGTCACATAAAAATTAAACATCACAAGTCCACTCCTTGTCAACTTGATACTCATGCACACTCCTGAAACCGTGATTAATCTCTAATAAAGACAATAACCATGTTATAATTTCACCTAACACGATATATCCGTCTGTCCTGAGTATAGTAGAAAATGCATTAATACCTCCCCAGAAGAGGATGTAAAATCCTTGAGTGATGTTTACTTTTCTCCTTGATACCCCATAACTTAAGAACTATGATGTAAAATTAACAAATAGCTAAATGATGTGAAGTCAGTACATCTCTAACAAATAGCTAAATAATATGAAATCAGTACATCTTATGTTATGTGAAAACATATACACACACATAAATGAATTAATTCATGGCAAGATAAGGGAATACTCATTATAATTATGGTCCTTTAACCTCTAACTGGTTATGTGGTCATAGCTGATATTTGTAGCTACCGTTTTGTACAACCCATTCTGCGTTCCCTGTGCCTTCGGAGAACATCTCAGCTGGCTGCTGGGATGACCCAAACCTTCATTCCTGAAGGTTCTAGGCTCTTTGTAGTCC
>NW_003852415.1:4864899-4867951 GCF_000181295.1 Otolemur garnettii
ACACCTAAATCAGTGGTTCTCAACCTTCCTCATGCCACAACCCTTTAATACAGTTCCTCATGTTGTGGTGACCCCCAACCATAAAATTTATTTTCATTGCTACTTCATAACTGTAATTTTGTTACTGTTATGAATTGTAATGTAAATATCTGATATGCAGGATGGTCTTAGGCGACCCCTGTGAAAGGGTTGTTTGACTCCCCCACAAAGGGGTTGCGACCCACAGGTTGAGAACTGCTGACCTAGATGGAAAAGTTTTAAAGATATGAAACTAAACCCAATTATGTTCTCTGTAAGAATGCAGGAAATTTGGTGGTGTGTACCTTTCATCCTCACTGTCTGGCTATCTGGTGGTCCTGTTTCAGGAGGAGGGGAGGTCGGGGAGGGAGCTTGTGCAGTAGCAGAGGCTGCTGGAAGCAGTGAGGCAGGAGGGAAGGCCATTGGTATCCAACATCTGTGTAAATAGGGAGCCAGCATCTCGACATCAGGATCTTAGTTTATGGATGTGAAAAGAGGCAGGGACACATGCATAGGAGCGAATGCCAGACCCAGCCTTCCTCAAGTGAGAACAGCCTCTGATGGAGTCTGCCCCTTCCACCTGGATCTCAGGCCTCCCTCAGGCCGCCTGACATGGATGGCTGTTGATGGATAGCCAAGAGAGGCAGCCTCGAGTCTCAAGTGCGTTTTAACACAGTGGCTCTCAGTAAATATCTCCTTCTCAAATGCCTCACCTCATTCACAGAGTCTTTCTTTTCAGCTGCTGCTTAATCAGTGGCTGCCCCTTCACACACTGACCTAATTCTCCACCAGGTATTTTGTCTCAGATTTTAAGACAGTACCCCTTTCCCCAGTGTCACTGCTGGTGTCCCTGCCACCTTGGCCTGTAGCTGTTGTTCTTATCACCTGTCTTACCTCCCTGTAGAATAGGAGCTTTTGGCCAAAGGGGCAGCCAGGGGGGCAGGCAGAACAGAATGAGTTCTGAGGCTACAGTGGCCGGAGGATGTGGTTACTGTATTTTGCTGTGTATAATGTGCTCCTGTATATAATGTGCACTCATGCTTTTGGTCTACTTTCAGGAAAACGCCCCTTGAGAAGGTGGCTGCCTCTCGACCAGGAGAGACACCTCTGGGGAGGGCTAACATTCCCCTGGTAAATGTGCAGATGGCACCACCCTCCTGCAGTGGCCTGCTCTGTAAAGGCTGCCCCTTCCCTCTCTCCTGGGAGCCCTTCCTTCCCCTCTGTGTAGGGGGCCGTAGCAAAGATGGCTGGTGCCGTGGGAGCTTCTGAGGCTACTCAGCCCATGGGCAGCAGGCAGCTCCCTGGGACCTGCAAGGGGGTCCTGGTTCCCTCTGCATGGCTAGACTTGGGGCCGTGGCCCTCGCCTCACACAGTCATGGCTTGCCTCACCAGTCCCACCCTTGACCCCTCCCCTGGTTGCAGTGCTTGGTGGAGGCCACTCTGACCCCCTTCTATTAGATCCCAGACTGTCCCACACTGGAACCCCGTGTGCCCAGCAGGCCCAGGTGGAAGGCACAGTGGCCTCTGGAGGCCTGCTGGTCCCCCCCCCCTCCTGAGCCATACTATCTATGTACAATACACATCTTTTTTTCCTCAAAATTTTTGGCAAAAACATGTGCATTATATATGGCAAAATATAGTGTATGTCTTTTAAACCAAACACCATAAGAGCAAAGACTCTTCTTCAGAGGGACACCACCACTTAGGATCACCACTTTGCATTTGACCTTCTCCAGCCACTTTCTCAGCCAGGGTGTCTCATAGTCTAATGTGCACAGGAAGTGCCTGGACATGTGACATGCAGGTTCCAAGTGAGGAGGGCTGAAGTGGATCCCAAGATACTGCATTTCTAACCTGCTCCCGAGGGACATCCCCGATGCTGCTGGGACATGGACCATACTTTGGAGGAGCAAGCCTTTACAGCTGTCACCTTAAATGATCTTGCAAGTGAAGCCATCTGCTTCTCTGTTTACTGAGTCAGAATGAGAAGATCCAGAGGAAGAGAGCAGCACTTTTTTGGGAGGTAAATGGGAGAGACAGGACTCAAATACTTAAAAATCAGTTATCTCCCGGCAGGTGCCTGGTGAAACTCCAGCCTTCTTATCCTCCTGAGATGACAGAGGTGGATGCCAGTCTTCGCGTCTGCCTCCACGTCCATATGGGGCATGATGACACTGGCTTATCTCCCAGGAGCCTGGGAATGTTCACGTCATGGCACTTGTGACAAGTACGCAAATGCTGTTTCACATCCCCGCAAAAGAGAGAGATGTGGAGAATAGCTTATAATTCTGTGCCACCAGATTCTTCTTCATGCTTCTAAAAAGGCCTGTTTCTGGACAAATCACCATGATGACACATTTCTAGATGTCTACATGACTCACAAACTGCCCGTTGCAAGCTGCTTGTAATTATCAACAGGTGGGAACCTCATATGGGTCCCACCCCCTTACCCAAACTCACAGGACCTCTCCCTTCCATGCTGGTGGTCGCTGTGCATCTGGGAGACAGATGCACAGCAGTGATGGCAGTCTGCATCCTCAGCAACCTGGAGCTGGCACCAAGGCTACAGCCCTGGACCTGGGGTGTCCTCTGGGAATGATCCCATTCACATTTAATCAACAGATGCAGTATTGATCTGGCCATCCCTGCATTCGGTTCAGCCTTATTTGATTTCACTGTCTGTGTAATTCCTTAGGAAGAATCAGATCTAAATAAACACAAAGGACAAAAAGCTTAAGAAATATAAGCTGACCATATTACAAAGCAGATATTGGACTCTGCAGTTGATGCCATTGTTTTACTTGGACTAGAGGAGGGAGGAGGAAAGCTTGGGGCCGCTGCTGGAGGAGCAGAAGTGAATTAGGAGGCTCTCGTTTCTCAACTGGTCTCCTGTGTCTATCTTGGCTGCTGGCTCTGGTTTCCAGCTGGCCCTGGCCTGGGTGGAGGTGTTCACCTGGTGTCTTCAGGGATGCTGCATGAACAGCTGTAAGTAGAGCTGGTCATTCAATCTTCTCTGAGAAAGGTTAAAGGGTGG
>NW_003852415.1:4868947-4875332 GCF_000181295.1 Otolemur garnettii
CTCTTGCTCTCCTCGGCCCTTTAGAGAACACAGCGAGTTTTATTTAAAAGGTTCCCTCAAGGCTCTCTGCTACATTTGGCTTATTCTTCTTGCTAACACATTTTTGAGACAGGTGCCAATAGCTAGTCAAGGTAGGTGTAGCTGCTTTGTACTGCTCTGTCTTCAGTCATCAGGGTGAGGTCCCTGGTTCATGGGGTGCTTTTTCTCTTCCCAGTTTTAAAGTTTCCGGGTTCATGAAGCAGTGTACACAGAGGTGTGTGTTTGGGGGTGCTCTGTGCCTTCATGGTCTCCGTGGACTTCAGATCACTGCTGGTTCCCCCTTCCAAATCCCTTTTGCTGAGTGTCTATTTGTGAGGGGTGTCAGAGATTTGCAGACATGTTACTGGAGAACCATGAGTTACCTATCTCCTGGGCACCTCAGCACAAATGAAGGTGGTCTCTCAAAGCATGTAGGATGGGGGGCTTCTGAGACACACTCCCCACTTTTGACTGCTTGCTGCCTTGAATAAAATTAAGATCCCACTCTTGTTCCTTCTACACTCCTTACTCCTTTCTACTACACTACCCTCAGTCTGCAGAATAGCCCTCCTCCTCTTTGAATTGGCTCTTAAATTGTTTTATTGAGCCTCTGTAGATTATTAGAGGCTAGGAGTAGAGCATGAGTGAAACGAGCCCAGCCCTTCCCCTCTGGGTGCTCACAATCCATTGGGGAAGAAAGGGGTCAACCTGTAATAGGGAAAGCCACGAGCATTAGAAAAAAGAGGCGCGGGGTGCACTAGGGTAGCCAAGCTAGGAGGGCTGGACTCCCTGACTCTTTGGAGAGGGGTGGCCATTCCTCCCCAATTCTAGCTCTGTTTGAATGTCTTCCACCTTGCTCTTGCTGCTCTGTGAAAATGGACTTTGGAGTCCGTGTGTCTCACTAGCCATGATGGCGCAATGACATGGCCTTAAGAAATTTCTCTTTGTTCTCCAGTTGTCTCTGTCATGTTGCCTGCCTTGATATACTGTCTTCTGTGGGACTGCAGACGAATAAATCTTCCCTAAACTCTGTGTTCCATCTGTCCCTCTCCTGATGGAAGACTTCTGATGGCTGCCCCCACTCCGTAGAGGAGAAAACTCCAACTCTATAGTCTGGTGTTGAGTCGTCCGCAGCTTGCCCACCCTCAGCTCCCATCCCACTTGCTGGAGTCTCTGCTAGAACCAGACCCGGCTGGTCCATGCCCCTCCGGGATCCCAGGTGCAGTATCATCTCTGGGGCTTTACTCCATTTTCTCCTTTTGTCTTGGACATCTCCCATCTCTAGCCATCTGCTGACATTTAATTCAAGTTTGCATCTCTGCCACGCTTTGCCCGACCCCCTCAGCTCCTCAGAATGTCGTGATGCTTCCTAGCTAGCTGTACCCTTCACTAGTCACTATTCCTTTCTATAGTTGTGTCTCAATTTTCCTGTCTCCCCGAGCCGACCCATAAGCTCTTGGAGGCGAGGCCTCTTGGTTTTCACTCCTTTTGGTCACCAGACTGTGTCTCTCCCTGGGAAGACGCTTGATGGTTGTGGGGTGAGGATGGGCCGGATGAGACTGACTGGTGTTGCACAGAGTGTAACACGGTGCCAGGTGTCAATACATAACTGGGGGCGGGGGCTAAGTAGGAAAGAACATGAGGAGCCAAAAGTGAATTGAACAGTTTATTCATCATCCCAAATGCCCACCTCCAAACACGGTAAAGGCAGAACTTTCATTTTTGCAGGGGCCAAGGGAGGGTGGCATAGAATTGAGAGTAGGGGCAGAGGAGGGAGAGTAAAACAGGAGGGAGTTGGGAAGGAAGGGAGAGAGACCCCAAATGGAAGAGGGGGTTCTCTCTTCCTTCCCCCAGCAGGATGGCAGAGCCTGGAGAAGGGGCAGCACGCCTGAGCCTTGTGTGTCCACTAGAACCCTTCCCTGCCTGCCCCAGGCCTGTTGGGAGATCAGAGGAAAGCACTTCATAAACTGTAAAGCGCACTGTGAGTGGGAGGCAGCTGGGCTACTATAAAGAGCACCACCATCATTTATCGTCTGAATCCTCCAAAGCCACACTGTGGCAGGGGGAAATGATCGATGGGTAGGTCTGTTGTGACAGGCGGGAAGAGACCAGACTGGAAGGAGCCTGTGGTCAGTTCTCCAGGCCCCACAGAAGTGCCCTGTCAGTGCAAATATTCTCATGGCAGGGAAGTGCTTGCCTTGGCCCTGTGCAGAAGGTTAAGGTGTGTGGGCCATAATCTCACCTGTGCAGGTACAAGTGGGGGCCCAGTTCCAGGATCCTAGAGATCCAGTTGCCATGGTACTGTAGACAGCCTGTGGGGTGTCCGTATGTGCACCCATGTGTTGAGGTCCTGGTTGAGGTCCTAACTCTGTGCTCACCAGCCGTGAGCAGCTTCCTCAAACGCAGTATTAGCGTACCAAGTGCCAGGGACTAATTGCTGCGTGGCAATTGTCTTACTTTATCCTTGCCCCAGTGCTATGAGCTGGATGTGTGAGCTGTTATCCTGCTACAGATGGGAGGGCAGGTTCAGGATTGAGATGCATCCAAAGCAAACATCTAGTGAGGAATAGGAGCTGTGACTGGAACCTGGGCCTGAGCTCTTACCCACGGTGCTCTGCTGCCTCCAACCTCCGGGAGCCTCAGTCTTCCTGTCTGTATCGTGGGGACAAACCCACTTGCCACATAGGATGTGAGAATCTGGAGAGAACACAGGGGTGGAGGGACTGTGGACACTGCAGAGGCTTGATGGTATATACAAATATTCACTGAGCACCTGCTGCAAGCTCGGGATAGCGATGGGGGCTGGGACACAGCTGAGGCACTGCTCAAACTAAGGTCGTGTTAGCTATAAACTGTGAATAGAGGAAGGTGTCAGAAAGTGGGAAGGGAAGAAAAAAAAAGTAGAATATTTTAGTTTTCAGAAGAGAAGTCAAGTTAATGACCAACCATTTCCCTTTAAATCTACTTTCATTCCCAAGCATAAATAACAAAGCCAAATTAAGAGATTAAGCAACGTGGTAAATTTACAAAGACAGTTGAACAGAGAAAAAGCAAAGAGGTGCATTTATAAAAGGACAAATCATGTCAGGACATTCTGATTGCTGTGAAAAAGCAAATCACAGTTCTAGAAGGTGAGAAGTGTGCAGTGGATGTAATATATCTGGATTTTAGTAAAATCACTTGAAGGAGAAATGGCCTGAAATCTTGCCTGAGAAATTAATTCAAATTGGTGAGAGGGGAAGCCGTGTCACTCAGAATGAGAACTGGCTGGGCTATGGGAGCGGAGGGTGTGATGACAAATGGCCTTAGCTTTCAGGGTGTGATGGGGTCAGGTGAGAAGACCCAATTTAACCATCATCACTTAATGATCTGGAAGAACGACTAAGCTCCTGGTAATGACGTTCATACGTGATGCTAAATTGGGAGGTGTCACGGTGATGGCTTGTGGAAGGAAGCACAGTAAGGGAGGACGGCAGTCAAGGTCAGGAGGCCGAGGCAGGCAGAGACCAGGGGGAGGGGACAGGCAAGGGCAGATGGGGAAATTTCCTGAGGGCCATCTGTAACATTAAACAGCAACAGCAACAACAACAACTCTCTCTCTTTCTCTCTCTCTCTATATATATCTGTATGTGTAGTATATATGTGAATATACCATATAGCTAGAGTAGCATCAGAACAGGAAAGAGACAAAGGTCCAGGGTGCCCAAGGATTTCTCCTTCCACAATTTGAGCTGAACATGAGGAATGGTGGCCAGGAGGTATGTTCTGGGGAGCACAGTGGGACCTGAGCCATGAAAGGTATTTTAACCCCCATGGTCCTATCCTGTAGGATTGAGTCCCTTTCCCTTCCCTCTTCAGTGTGATAATCTTAGGGACAGAGAAACTATGCCTTTCAGAGTGTCAGTGCTTGGAAGCATGTATCCACTGTGCACATTTGTATCCTGCCTCTGCGATGTAATCTGTAAAACAGGAAAATAATAGTCCTTACTTTAGGAGTTGTATGAGGATGAATGTAACATGCTGGTGCCATGCCTGGTATGTTTTGTTATTTTTAATTATTTATTTATTCATTTTTTTTTGAGACAGTGTCTCAAGCTGTTGCCCTTGGTATAGTGCCATGGTGTCACAGCTCACAGCAACCTCAAACTCTTGGACTTAAGCAGTTCTCTTGCCTCCACCTCCCAAGTAGCTGGGACTATAGGCGCCCAGCACAACACCTGGGTATTTTATTTGTTGCAGTTGGCATTGTTGTTTTAGCAGGCCAGGGCTGGGTTCGAACTTGCCAACCTTGGTGTATGTGGCTGGCGCCCTACCCACTGAGCTACAGGCGCCACCCCTGCTGTGTTTTAATCCTCATCATTGCCCTGTGTGCAGTCTGTACCTGGTGAAATGTGCCACCTTCAACATAAAGTGGCCCCACTGTTTAAAGTTGGGGGAAGAAACATCCAGAGAAGATTAAAAACTACGGATGGAGTGAAAAGACCCAGGGTCAGGAGATCAGGCTTTGCTATAGGTGACCTCAAATGAGTCACTTTATCTGTCTGTCCCTGTTTTCATATAGGCAAACATCCGGGGCATTGACCTAGTGGTCTCTGAGGTCCCTTCTAACTCGGACAGTTCATGAATCTATACAGATGTACAAAGTGAATTGAGTTTTGTTATTATTCAAATTGTCATCTTTAGAGCGTGTCTCCTATCACATTTTACTCCATAGACTTATTCTTTATCAGCAATTGCCATCCTGGGGAGAGTGACCAACCTGTACACTTTAGCACCAAAAGAAAGTCTTGTATCCCAGGGCCTGAGAAAGCCAGGGTGGTTGGTCAGCTTGCTGGTAGAATCATCGCCAGACTATAGGAGCGTCCCACGGCAGTCCAAATGCATGTCTGCAAGGACACAGGAGTCGTCCTTGCAGATGTCATGGGGGCCATTCTTGGAAATCCATCCACCGTGTTTTTAGAACATTGTGTCCTCAGGAGAAGTGTGTGCCGTGGAGGAGCCAAAGGCACACACACCTAATAGAAGGGTCTCTGTGGCTGTACCTCATCTCCACACTGATCCATTTAACTCAAGGTTCTTTGGCCGTGCAGACTTGACACGTGCTGCGAGGGACATCAGAGTCTCAACAGGGCACCAGGCTACAGGATGCCAGCAAAGTGGCCTCTGTGGAAAGGGCGAGCTGAAAGGTGGAGTTGGCCATGTTGGCCGTGGTTCTGTCCTGAATAACATCTTCCCCTTTTCATTCCTCAGGGACCACAAAGGTGACAGGTAGAAGGCCCTGTGTGGAGTTATCATGCGATTGACAAGCCAGAGGAATTGAAGCAATTGAAGGGAAGAAAAGAACAAAAGCTGTATGCTCTGGTGGGGGGTGCAGGGCAGGAGAATCTAACTAGAACGCCCAAGAGGAGAGCTCGGGATGAGGCAAAGTCACTCTCAAGTTACGCATTCTGGTCAGCAATACTTATTTAGCATCTACCAACTCCGCTCTTGATCTGTTCTGAGTGTGGGAAACATAAAGATAATGACTGTCCTGTCCTTTTCTAGTGGAGGAGGCAGGCAATATCTATTCGTGAAGAGTCTGGGTCTGGATTCAAGTCCAGTTAGTCAACTTATTAGCCATGGTGCCCGTGGAGTGAGTTACAAACCTTTTCATGCCTCAGTTTCCTTATCTGTAGAATCACAGCACCTGCCTATTAAGCTTGTGAGGATTAAACTAATTTATCCATTCTTCTTCCAGAAAAATGAGGGGCACGTGGTCTGTGTTATTGTCCTTATTACGTGAACTAAGGCATTCAAAGTGCTTAATGTAAGACAAGGAGGGTGGTAATCACTCAATAAATGTTGTTGGCATTAATGATACAGGAAAATGAGGTGTAACAGAACTAGGTTTAAAGTGCAAAGACAACACAGCCGAGGCAGATTCAGGCGAGGGGCAAGAATTAAGATCACAGAAACCCACTCTCAACTTAAAGGTGGTATTTGAATGGGGCTGGGAAGGATCTGCAGGGGTTTGCCTGGAAGAGAAGAAGGAAGTCCCAGGTGAAGTGAACAGCATCAATGCTAGCTCAAGGTCTGAGGCTGCAGCTGGCAATTTGATCTCTCAGCCTTTAGCTTCTCGGGAGCCTCCCATAGCAATCCTGCTGAGTTTGCTTACTAATACAGCACCAAAAGAAGAAGTTATGTACCCTACTTATTTTTTATAATTTAAACCCCAAGATTGAACTCAACACATTATTGTTGTTCATCTACAAGGTTTTTTTTTTTTTTTCCAGATTCATTGATTGATTCATTTAGTCACTCTTCTGGGGAATTTTATGTATGATGGGCGGGCCCATTATATGTCTACCACTCTTTTTCTTTATTTAAA
>NW_003852415.1:4875612-4884868 GCF_000181295.1 Otolemur garnettii
GGGTCCGGGCTGGATTCAAACCCGCCACCTTAGGTGTATGTGGCTGGCGCCTTAGCCGCTTGAGCCACAGGCGCCGAGCCAAAATTTGCACTTGTTAGGTAGAGTCCCTCTTGTAGTTGTGTCTAGCACCCAAAAGATGTTCTGCACACCCTTACATTCTGCCCACTAAGTGGGAGCACCCCAATCCCCTCCCCTCCTTCTCTCTCCCCCTTCTGCTGTCCCCCCTCCTTCCAACTGGAATTAAATTGAATTTTTCTCTTATGTGGGTGTGTATTAGTTTGTCTACTGGCTTCATATGTAATGAGTACACTGGATTCTTGCTTCTCCATTCTTGTGATACTTTAATAAGGAGAATGTGTTTCGATTTGATCAGGGTTAGTACACAGGATGTAAAAGTCTCCATGTTTTATGGCTGAATAGTGTTCCATGGTATACTTATAACACAGTTTATTAATCCACTCATGGGTTGATGATGAGCACCATTCGTATAGGTACCTGGCATATAGCAGTCAGTCGAGAAATGGCTGCTCTCAATGGAGGAGGCAGGTGGGCAAAGAAAAAGTATATACCTCATCGGAGGTGATAAATGCTATGGAGAAAAATAATGGGGAGGCCATTCTCTCCAAAACAGAAAACACACCCTTAGCCCAGGCTTAGGCTCAGGAGCTGGAGATGCTGAAGGAGGGTCCAGGGGAGCTGGAGCAGTTGCAGGTCCAGCTGCTGCTTCCTGCCAGTGAGGCAAATCAGCAGATCTGTAACAATGTGTATGGGCTGCAAAATGGCTAGTTCTTTTCATCTACCCTCCAGATCTCCCAAGAATCTTTCTGGGGCCTCCTGTAAGAAGAAACTTTTAAGAAAGGGAGGTCTGGGTCAACCCAGCCCAGTTGATAGTTACAAAGCCACCACACAGCGGATAGGTGGGTGGGGGCTCCTTTTGCTCTCAATCATAGCATTCTATAGGCAAGGCTTCTCTGAGGAGCTAAAACCCCATGTGCTCTCAGGAGGTCCAGGAAGAAAATCCTCATGAGACTCCCTTGACGGTTCACTCAGTAGACAATGACTCTTCAGTTAAAGCTGTCTTTTTAGGAAGAGCTTCGTTGGCTTTTCCAGCAGTTTCCTGAGTGCCCAGATGGGAATGAATAGGGAGGAGATTTGATTCATGTTCCCTGGGGTGGACATCATCATTAACCACAGCATCGTATTCAGCTATTTGACGCAATAGAATTTCATCGACATAATCATTCCTTGTAATAGAGTGAATTAAACAAGAGCTTGTCTCTGGGAAATAAAAAAGCTGATGTGAGTGTAGAGACAACTATCGAATGGATCGTTTATTTCGTCACCTGTTTCACAAATATTTGTGTTCAGCGTAGACACATTAATAGGCTAAGCCTGAAGGTGATGCAAAAATATCCCCATCAATTCTTGATACCAAGAATTTTCTAGGCACGGAATTTTAGTCCATGGTAAGCAGACATATGCCCAAGGATAGGCAAGAGGAAGTACGTAAGTCTCTCTGGGCCAGGCAGAAAAGCTTTGAGATGACGTGAATCTTTACCTGCCTAGAAAATGATGTCCCCCCCTCGCAAAGTTGGTGACTTGACATGTATATGAGGCCAGGTCCTATTGTGTAACTGCAGAGCCAGCCAGCCACTGACTGCGGTGGAGGTGGGGACAGCGTTCTACCACATGGAGATCTTTTTGTGCTCATTCCAGAAGCTGCACAGTTTCTAGGGACTTGTCTTTTCACAGGAAATCTCCTACTCAGAAATAGCGTATTTGGCAGGGGACTATTCTCCTGCAATCTTTGCCTTTGTCTACAGCATGTTAAAATAGGAGAGCGTCTGATTCATAGGAGTTATAAAAATAATATAGTAATTACAAAGTTCACTTTCGTGACTCACTTTGCTCTAAATCATGGCACTCTATAGGGAATCCTTCTCTGACTTAAAATCCCACTTGCTGTTTGTACTTTGAAAGTATCAATGGGTCTAAAATTCTAAGGCTGAATCATTCTGCAGCATGGGGGTCTTGGAGGGAGACCGGGTGCCCAGAGAAGGACAGTTTTCAGTGTTTGTATTTATCTCTTTAAAAAGGTAGGAAATGAATCGGCTGATTTGTCATGATGACATCATGTGTAACGCCAGATCACAGAGTATCTCCTTTTGGATTTGTATTTATTTTTCTCCCTCCTGCTCCTATCTAATTGCCCTCTCCAGAATGGAGGCTTCCACTGCCTTTTGGCTTCATTAACGGCTTTCATTTTCATTAAGAGCTTTGTGCTAATGGGCTGTTATAAAATGCACGGTTGTTTCTTGCAGTCACCGCCAAATGACTCTCATCCTACTGACAGCTTTGTGCATTAGGCCAAAAAGAATGGTGGGGGGGGGGAGGGGTAAAGCTGGTGGGAACGAGTAAGAAATATCCAAGGAGGAGATAGACGTACCCACCTCTGTCCTTGAGGTTCTTGAAGAAGTTGGGATCAGCACCTGGAAGTCCAAAAGTGTCTTCTCTCCACTCTTGGAAATGTCTTTGAACTGGCAATACAGACTCAAGGCAGGCAGCAGGAAGCTTGTTTTTCTCATACTATTGTGGAATTTGAGGATTATTGAGATTAAGACTTGCAGAGGCCTCCCAAGAAGGAATACTGATAATAATGATAACGTTTCATCAACTTTGCCCCAAGGATACAAACACTGGTTACTATTGTAGTTATAAACATCAAAACAACTGATGCTCCCTGGGGTATACACTTGGTGGACTGTCCACACTATGCAATGAAGGACCCAATATTGAAGGATGGCTGCAGATTTCTTTCTTTTATTTTCTTATTAATTTTTCTTAAGTATACATGTGTATATTAGGTTTCCACTTTTGCCTTCACAGAATTAAAAAGGCTAAATTTAATGACAATAACAATATTTAACTTAAGGACTGAGAACAAGAACCTCATAAAGAACAAATGAAGATAAATACATTCAGAAAAGAAATCAGACGATTGCTTTCTCTATTGTCTATAACATTTGGCATGATCTGTTGTTTTGAAATTATCTGTTATTTTCATTTATAAATATTAGTTGTCTATTTTTTTGAGACTTTGGAAAAATCAAAATAATAAGAAGAAGTTAACCGATCTAAGTATTCTGTAATAGACATACTTCTATCTGACAATGTGAATGTTACTTTCTTTGCATTATTACTATTATTATTGCTTAATATTTTGTTGTAGCAATCGACTGCAGTTTTCTTTATAAAGCTGTTGTCTGTTATCCTAGTGACACAATTAAACAGAGAATATTTTAAAGTCCTAAAAGTTTAAGTAAGCTTAGAGATAATTAATCCAATCTCCTCCTCCTCTCATTTTCTTGAAGCTGAGAGAGATTAAGTCATGGTATGATCCAAATCTCACCTGCAGCTACCTTGTCATGGGGAGATTTGGTGAAACCTGACAGCGGCCTTCGTAATGTGGCATCATAAGAGTTAAACTCTAGATTCTCAACCTCATCCTCTTTGCTCTCTCTTTGTGATCTGCCCCCCCTTTTTTCCCTCCAGAACACCAAGAAAATTCATCCTTTCGTTTCACCTAGAATGAGCCCACCTAGTTGAGGTGGCCTTGGTAAATAGATTCTTCTTCCATGCCCACAAATTTAAATATTTCTCAGACGACTTATAAGAAACACAATTTTCTCTCTCATATGACATTAATCTTAGAGCTGATCTACAACTCAGGTTTTTGATTTTTGAATACATGCTATTTCCACAGTGTAATTTATCTGCTTTAAGTGAGATAAGCTGTGTGATTAGAGCTATCACCACATAATGATATACTTGTGTTTTGCTAGAATTTGCCACATCTGTTCCACGTCATGGGCGGGGGCAGAGATCAGCCAACATTTTAATAGGTGGTTACCTAGAATCAAGGCTTATCTTTTTATAGTAACTAATTGAAATTAAAATCTTGATACGCTTTTGGTAATTAATATGGATGTTAGTATTACCTCATTAATAACTTTGCAAATGGACAGATGACATATACAAATTTACTAGTGGTTCTTCTTCCCTGTGTAAGTTCAGACCCATTTCCCCTTGTGAAATAAAAGGTATCAGTAAATTTCCTGACATTTCCCAGTTTTATGTTCTCATATATTTGAAACATTGGAGTCAGAATCTGTTTGCATTTATGTTTGAGCATGCAAATTTTAAAGGGTCAGGGCTTTGGCTCTTATATTTTATACGGGGTCTTTTTCTCATCATGAACCTATAATGTCAAATAATAACCACCAGGATTTACAAAGCCCAGTTTCAGAAAGGTCACCAAAACGTATAAGTTGACTTTGAGGGTTGATACTGCAGGCTTGAAATGAGGGTGATTAAATCTTAAACCTTCACTAAAGTTTGGAAAAGCCTGGCTGGATTTGAGTTTTGCAGACCCAGGGATGATCGTGCTCCTTGTCCTGCCGTGCCCTTTCTCCAATGCTGCTACTGAGGACTGTCTTTAAATGTACTGTTAGAAAAGGGAGGAAAAGAAAAGTCTGACCTTATCAGCATTTAGAACGTGAGAAGTGAGATGAGGGAAAGATATGTGAAATGAAAAGACAAATTTGATTCCAACATGCAAAGCACGGTGAAGGTCGGGAGAGTGGCTGCCTGTGCTACCTCCAATCTCAGCAACGGAGAAGGGCTGGGTGTTTCCCAAATCTTTCAAAAAGCTTTATTCCCAGAAAGGACTGATTGTAGTTGAACACAATCCAGAAAATTGTGCTTAAAGGCTACTTCCTGGAAGAGGTAGCCTCCGAGTTCCAGGATTTGTGGGCCGAGGAGGAAATGCTGTTCACTTCCAGAGAAACGACTGGTGAGTTGGAGGCCTCCAAAGGGCCATGGCTGGCATCCTGGAGCTTGGAGGGTGCAGAGAGGGCAAGCTGTTACCCTTCAACGTATCGGAATGTGAGCGCTGCATTATTCTGTGTGAAAATAATTTTATCTTGAGATCTGAAATGTCCCTTTGCTGCCCCTCTATCCATATGTAGTACTACAGGCTACCTGAAAACAAGGGCCTCTTAAATATTGCCAGCCAGGCCAATAAGAGAGGAAACTATGAAATAGCTGAGTGTCAATTGTCTTTGCAGTTTGTTGAGATATGACCGTGAACTTCAGTGCTAAGCCGACCCAAAGTTCAGGCCCTGATTCTATCCTTATTAGCTGTGTTACTTTAGGTAAATCATTTAACCTCTCTGAACCTCGGTCTTCTCTTCTAAGATGGGGGTAGTAAGGAGGACCTCATCATGGCTAGAAGTAACTGGGTTGGCATCCATAAAGCAGTCAGTAGAATACCTTGTGCGAGGCAGCCCTCAATAAATGTCTGTCCCCTGTTTCTCTGGTTCCTTTGTCCCTCCCAATCATGCTTTGCAGTCTGCCTCAGGCCCTTATGCTGTGTCACATTTTCTCAGAGCTGTGCTCTCAGTTTGCTGTCACACTTCCACGGAGCTGGCTGGCGAGAGCTTTAAATGTCATGCAACCCAAGTGTAATACCAATAACCCCATTCAGAGGCAACTTTGGAAAATTGAAAAGTCATTGTGACCTAAAGGAATGACTCTCTCATGGTAGAATTTCTAGTTCTGGCTGACTGGTAAGGGAGGCCGTTCTGTCCGAGGCTAGTCCTGTCTTTATATCACACCTTGTAATTTTCTAAGCATGTTTGCCTTTTTCTGCCTGTGTGTAAATCCAGCCTGCCCATGACACGGAGGACCCCTCTGGACAGCTCCATCAGCCCTCAGGATAATTTACAGTTGCCATGCTAGTGGGCTGTGTGCAGCGAGATTGTGAATAGCTTTATTAGGAAGTTTACTGTGTGGGGCCTTCAGAGATTGTGTTCCTTGATTTGGTCCCTGGATAAATTTGCAAGTGCTAATCTAGTTGTTGCTGGAGAGCATCCAAACCTAAGGCAGGACTATTTCTCCCTGGATTGTTAGGCAGTAGATTGGCAGGGTCTTGGACTCTGGTAAGTTCTGCAGGCCTGAGGGGAGGCTGGTAATCCAGCCAGTTGCGCAGGAAAAAAATTACCGAGGAAGAATGTGGTAAGGGAGGCTTATGAGGTCAATGCCTGGAGGAAGTAGTGTGTGGCTTCCAAGTCCAAATTCAACAGAGATTTATTAAGTGCCTACTGTGTGCCAGGCTTTGTTCTAGGAATTAGGGATGCATCAGGGTAATAAGATGAACAAAAACATTTCTGGCTTTGTGGGCCTTGTATTCCAATGTCAGGGGAAGCACACACATAAAGAGTATAATTAGGTAGATACATAGATGATGGCAGGTGATATGGGCTAGTGTGGAAAAAAGTAGACCAAGGAAGGAAAGAGTGGGAATGTGGGTGAGGGATGGAACCCGACTTATAGAATGTGGTTACAGAGGCCTCTCTGGATATTTGAATGAAGATGACACAGGAATGGATGTACAGGTCAGGAGTTAGGTGGAGGGCAGTTGAGGTGGGGACATGAATCTGATAAGCCTGTGGAGGCCTTTATAGGGATGCTGGCTTCTGTCCTGTGAACATGGGGAGTCAGTGGAGGGTTTTGAGCAGAGAATCTCACCCACATTTTAATAGGATCATTCTGGTTACTGTATATAGAAGAGAGGATGTAGGGGGGAAGGTGGGAGCCCCAGGCTGGTTATGAGGCTTCTGTGCTAATTCAGGTGAAATTTGGGAGTTTGGCCCAGAGTGGTGGCAGTGGAGGAGGGAGAGCGACTCTACTCTGGGTTTATTAGGAAGGTAGAGCCAACAGGATTTGCTGTGGGATTGGATGTGGGTATAAGGAGGGGTCAGTGGTGACTCCAAAGTGTTTGTCCTAAGCTGCAGGAAGGAGGGCACCATCTTTCACCAAGACGGGAGATTCAGAGAAGAACAACTCAGGAGGAAAGAGCAGGAGTCTAGTTGAGTTACGTTAAGCCCCAGATGCCCAGATTTGATTTGCTATCCAGGGAGAGGAGTGGAGGAGGAGTTGGCTTTGAGTTCACAGTTCAGAGGAGAGTCTGGCCGGGGGAAATAAATGTGAGAGTCATCAGCACACAAATGGTAACTAAGGCCAAGACACTTTCCAGAATCACTGCTTTTAAGTGGGGGTTTCTCAGCCTTAACAGAGCTCCTGTTCCCTGAGGAGAGATTTGGGTCATAGCTCACTTCCACTTCCTCCACCTGTCTGAGGCTTATCCCTGGGTGGCATCAGGTGTCTTCAGAGTGGAGGGCTGCTTCCCAGGGAGGGTACAAAGTGAGCCACTGGGATGTGGGAAGGCCATGTTAGAATTTCTCTTCACTTCTGATCTTGTGTGTGTGTTTTACAACACGCTTAACACGTGGTTGTATGTTATAAAATAAATATTCATTTATTCATTGATTCACTCAAATACTCATTTAAACATGCTTCATGTTTAAAAATTTCTTAGGGAGACAAGATAATAATTGAAACAGACAATAGTCATTTCTTTGTCCCTGTTGGAGAAAAACAGATACCCAGCTTACCTATTGTAGAAGAGATCCCTTTTTAAAGATTCCACCAACACTTGTTGAAGCACCTGCCAGAGGCAGACAGAGCAGTGGGCATTTTCACCCACATTATATTGACCCATAGTAACCCCAGGAAGCTGGACCAGAGAATCCTGCCCCATGAAGGGAACAGCAAAGGAAGGCAGGTTGAAGGTGAGCCCAGAGTGGGAGCTGTTTCAAGATCCTGAAGACCCACCAGACACTCTTCAAAAGATGACCCAGAACCAGTCTCCTCCCAGGTTCACATCCCTTCTCTCCAGTTTCAACCCCACCCTGGCCCTTTGGAATTTCTGAAGTGAAATATGCAACTTCTTTCCCTCTAAATCTCTTTCCAGTTTCAGGAAATGTTCTTCTAATCTTGAGTCTACATTTAAGATGGTGAAAGTAACTGGGTGATACCAAGTGCTGGCCAATGCCTCCCTTGAGAAGAAAAAGGCATTGAATTTTTTTTTCCTCTCTTCTCTTTCTTTGAGGCTTTTATAGAAAAACCTTAAGCTCCACCCATTGTCTAGGGTCCTCAGGCACTGTGCTAATGCTTTTCTATCATTAATTATCTTTTTATATGTTGACATCTTATTTCTCAAGGTTGACTGTGGAATCCTTGAGCTCTGCCTAAGCTGTGTCCAGCCCCCTTTCTATCACTGTTAGGGCCTTGTACCCAGTGGGAGTTTAGTCATGACTGATTGATTGATTACTAATAGCATGAGTTCAAAAGCTTCCACTCACCAACAATAGAGCAGGAACATTTATTAAACAGTTTACAACAGCCAAAAAGAAGGCAGCCATCGCCTGATGCCTGCTTCCCTGCCTGACTTGAGTTTGCTGAGTATGAAGCAAGTGAAACTTTGCACTTGCTCTCGGGGATCCACTGGGGTCTCTGAATAAATGACTGTAGAGATCAAAGTCCTTACTCCATGGAAATCCCTGTCTTCTGCTGTATAAAATGTGACTCTGGAAACTTCTGGGGAAAGCACAGGCTTTCAGGTGAGGGTAATGGGCAAAAGCATACAAGAATGTGGCTCCGATAACTGGAACCCCAGCTCTGAAAGTTTTGCTTGGATTCTCAAAAGCCTCTCAGCTCTCCATTTTAAAAAGGAATGCTACAGAGTGGACTCAGAAAAATATGCTTTGGAGCTGTGGCCTCCAAAATCCAGAACCCTTCCTCAGAATCACTGGGGAGCAGGTTAAATTCAGATTCCTGTGTCTGATTCAGGGAGTCTGATTTAGTAGTTCTGGGCTGGATGCCCAGGTATCTGCATTTAATACGGTGGTCTATTTATTTGTTTTGGGATGTAGATGGTTCTAGAGACCATATTTATTTAAAGCATTAATGCACCTAACCTGTACAATGTGAGGGTGTTCAGCACACTCTCTGGGGTGAAGGGCTCAACTATAACTTAAACTTTACCTTAGAATTGAAAACAATGTAACCTAAACCTTTGTATCCTCATATTAATCTGAAATTAAAAAGTACTCAAAATCTAAAAAATAAATAAATAAATAAAGAATCAATCCTGCTTTTACTTAGAGTTTGGGTGGGACTGAGATCTGGTTCCTGGAATTTGTTCAATTGTCTTTAACATGTTAATTATCTTTTTTTGGCAGTAGCTGCCTTCTCTCAAGCTTCCTTGGTCCATATTTGATTTAAAGCTGTGCCTAGCTCACCAGACCCAAGTTGTAACAAATTCATTTACTCAGTGTGTGTTTACAATCCCCTG
>NW_003852415.1:4884920-4901245 GCF_000181295.1 Otolemur garnettii
TTTGTTCTAGGCATTTGGGGTGAACAGGGGTAAGGTCAAGACCCTGCTCTTATGGGACTTCTAGGAGGCTGCTAGGTCTATATTTTTGGTCCCAGAAGGAATTCCTTTTCCTGAAGGTCTAAGACAATTGCAGAGCTTCCAGTTGGCAACTGTGTGCCCTAAAGGTTCAGGGATCCTCTGCCCCCATTTCTTAGATAGCAGAGTAACAAAAGGCCTCTAGAGGTTATCTGAGGTGACTCAGTAATAGAGGGGCAGCAGGCGGGTTGTCTCAGCTTCTGGCATGTTCTAAAGGGTCAATATTCACAAATAGTCACTCCCCAGCTCCCTCTTGCCTGCTCTTGTGAGAGATCCTTTGAGGAAGCTGGCTAGGGACAGCATTCTCTTGTGACACAATTCACTGGATTAGGACAAATGAATGTCTGCTAAGTCTAAGGCAAGTCGTTGAGCCTCTGTATCTCCATGTGCAAATTTTGGATCATATATATGTTTATAACCCAGGGCCTATTCCAATTTTCTAGAATTTTGAGTTTTCTAGAATTCAGTCTAAGTGCTGATTTCTATCTGAGCTCTTTGGGTGTCTGCCCTAGCGGTATCAAGATGTGACATTACAGCTGGCTGTAACTTCACTTCTGGGGGCAGGCATTGAATGTACCTTCACAGTGACAGACGTACACAGGAGTGGAGAGCCCAGGACCAGATGGAAGAAGGAGATAGCAGCTTCCCTGATTGTATAAAGGGAAGCAAATGAACTCCCTGTCTTTGACCTTGAATACCACCTATTTTCACACTCTCCAAATTCTGGCCTCCTAGGGCAAAGTGATGCTCACCCATCCTAGCTGTGGGTCTTATTAGATTGTAAATACCAGAGAGGGAGGCAGTGGGGGTTAAGAGAAAAGGGGAGGGTAGTGGGAGAAAGGAAGACCAAGAGCCTAAGCAGCTTGAGAGACGATAAAGCAAATGCTCACTTGGGCCTGGGGACAGACAACCTCTTGCCTCCATCCTGGGAAGGGAGCATAGCAGTCTTTAAGCCATTGGTGAACGTGTGCCCGTGCATAGGGCCACTCTGGGCTTTCAAAGGCTGTCCAACCCTGCGTTTTAGGCAGAGCACTGGAGATTTTCTCTAGGCACTTGAGTTCTAAATGAAATCCCAAGCATCCTAATTTATTCTACCCTCCTGAAGCCCTAAGGTGGCCAGGTACGTAGTACTGACATTCTCCCACCTGGTTGGGGCTGTTATTTTTTAACTTCAGAGGACCCAGAGATGAATAGAAGAAGAAGGAAAGTTTGGAGGCTGTAAAGTATAGTATGTAGAGGGTGGACTCACAGTCAAAGCCTAACGAATTCCTGACTCAGCTTATGCTGTCATGGCTCTTGGCTACCCAGTGGGGACGTGGGCTGGGAGTGAGTTTGTGGCGGGGGGGGGGGTGGAGAAGGAGTTTGTGAGGGGATGAAGAGTGGGATGTGGGTATTGTGACCTTCTCTCTTCCATTTGGTGATTTAGTTTTTATTGCTATGAGTGAGCCAAACCTTTCTGTCCCTGAAGACTAACTCATCCCCAACAGAGTGTCAGCCGCAGATGTATTTGTGACTTCCTCCAGTACTGCCCTTTACACTGCTTGTCTGTAACATTTCCCCTAAGGCTGTGCCACCTGGCAGAGTAGCCACTGGCCACGTGACTATTTATATTTCAATCAATTAAAATGAAATGAAATTTAAAATCTAGCTCCCCAGTCTTACTAGTTTAAAGTACATATATAGCCACACGTAGCCAGTGGCCAGTGTGAAATGTTTCCAACATTGCAGAAAGGGCTACCGGACAGAGCTGCCTCAAAATCCTTGGGAGACTATAGAACCCTTTTGTCCTGTGTTTGTAGGTGGAGAGATGAGAATCCTTCCTTAGTCATGGAGCCTACAGGTGTCACACATCAAGCTGCCTGATGGCCACCCTAGGCAGAGAAATGACAGGTTGAGAGGGCAGAGGGTGGCACAGAGCTTATTCAGTTTCCAAAAATGGGCAAACTACAGTAGAGGTACAGTGACTAATCATCTCAAAGGTGAATTAAAAAAGAAATGAGAGCAAAATACAGGGCCCCTGATCACAAAGTATAGGCATTGGGACTTTCAGGTTAAAATGTTGGACTTAACATCTTATAGCTTGATAGGTGGTTTCATTCCCCTTACTTAGAAATTAGAAAATTCAGTTTCTGAGTGATTCAGCCAAGGTGGTGAGGGTGGTTAGGCTGAGACTAGGATCTAGGGCTCCTCTTTGAATTGCTTGCTTTTTGAACTGGACCGGTCTGCTTCTCAATGAAAAGGAAATATTAGGGCCTAATTGGGCCTATAATGGTCTGTGGCCAAACAAGTTGATTTTCTCATCTGACAAGGACCCCTATCTGGGCAAATAGATAATTTGTTTCAGGGGTGGTTGGTCCCACTAAGCCTTGTGACTCGTTGAAGAAGTTGGGGGGGGGGAGGGAAATATTATTTATTGAATCTTTAACACACAGTAGGCACTTTGCCAGGTCTTTTAGACATATAGTATCACATGGGAAGCAAATATTATTTTCCCATTTTAATAGATGAAGAAAACTGAGGCTTGGAAGGGTTTAGAATCTTGCCCCCATCAGGTCACCCTTCATTTGACACAGGAATCTTCCAGTTATGTATGTAAGGAGAAAAAATAGCTTCGAGGTCGGGCGGACACACGGGGCTGCCAATTTCTTTGGAATCCAATTGTGCAAGTCAAGAAGGGTCTGCCTCTTTAAAATCACTGGCAGAGAGGAGCTCCCAGGTGATCCCTGCCCTGCACACCTGTGAGCCCTTGAGATGAGTTCCTTGGACGCTGGGATTCCAGAGAGAGGTAAATATCTTTACGCAGCCTTGTTGGCAGCAGACAGAAGTGCTAGGGACTTGGTTAATGAGGATAACAACAGGCAGACTTTGTGGAGTTTCTGAAGAAGGGAAAAGTAGGCGGAAATGAATGAAAAGCAGAAGTGCCCTTTGCCAAAGACGCGAGAAAAACACAAATGGAGGTAGGAAGAGAGATCTGATTTTCTTGTTTTGTATTTTTTTATTGATACATCATAGTTACACATATTTTGGGGGGCACATTTGATATTTTGATATATGTATACACTGTGTAATGATCAAGATGATAAGAGATTTTAAATATTCTTTTTAAACTCAGAATCTTCAGTAATTGGGCAGCTAAGTTGTATTCCACCCTCAGCTTAAATTCAAGGAGGTGAGAGGGGGTGAGTAGATAGCAGAAAAGAGCACTCTTCATGACTTAGAAGGCGGGCCTCATCTGATCGATTGTACTAGCTTCAGGGAGAGAAGCATGCCTTGGAAATACCAGCTCGTCAAAAGCTTTGCGCCTGTAAGGCCAGAGTGGAACTGAGAAAACTAGGCACCCATGTGGCAGAATTGTTCCCTCCAACATGGTGAGTGCAGGACAGAAAGCTGCCTTTTCTCCAGGGGACCAGTCTAGCCCTTGGTAGGCCATCTCTGGAGATGGATGGTTTCCTTTACCAGATACAGCCTTGTAGGAAGAGACTCGGGAGTAAAGACAAGTGTCTACTTGGAAGGGCTGGGAGAGTATATCAGTTCCATAAATAACTTGCTGGGTAACAAAAAGATTACTTACACTAACAGTGTGTTTCTCACAATTCAGCGGGATGACCTGGAAGTTTGCTCCAAGTCTGTTGTTGGGGTCACTGATATAGCTGCCTTTATCTGGCAGTCAGGCTGGGGCAGATGAAGACGGCCTTGGTGTTGACTGAAGGCTGAGCCCCTTTGTTCCCCTCTGTGTCTTCTCATCTTCCAAAGCCACTTCTTGTGACTCCTCAAACTGGCAAATGCTTGGACTTCCTGATAGCATGATGGCTGGATTCCAAGGGGATGAAGATAGAAAATTCAAGCTTCTTAAGGGCTAGAGACCTATAATGGGCACAATATCACTTTTACCAGCCCCTATGGTGTAAAGGAAGTCTGAAGGGCTGGCAGATTCACAGGAGGGGAAATAGACTTTGTCTCTTGCTGGGAGGAGTAGCGTGTACACATAAAGACGGGAGACATTATTTGGAGGCCAACTGCCATGGGAGGTACAATACTTCTATACCTGCTTAGCCAAACTAAACAATGTGAGACTTTCTTTCTTGGTAGGGTTGCCATGCTTGGCAAATAAAAACACAGGATGCCCGTTAAATTTGAATTTTGGATAAAAAAGGAAATTCAGATTTTTTTTATTATAAGTAGATTCCATGAAATGTTTGGTATATACTCGTACTAAAATGAAACAGTGATTTGAAACAGTAAACTGAACCGTTTACATTTTATTTTACAACTTTGGTAATAGTGACTCTCCAAGGGCTAGATTCTCATAGGGAAATAGGTGGGGGGTGTAGGGGAGAATTGATGTCTAGACTATAGTCCAACGCACGGACAGTTTGAAAAAATTCCCCCTATGGCAGGGCTGCTCCAATTTCCATGTGTACACAAATCACCCATATATCTTGTGAAAGTGAAGATTCTAATTTGGAAGGTTTGGGTGGGGCCTGAGAGTCTGCATTTCTAGTCTTAGGTGATGCCCACGTTGATCTATGGACCACACTTTGAGTAACAAAAAGCAAGGTCTGTGAAGGACCAGGTGGGAAATGTGTTTGGCTTCGCAGGCTACCGAGTACTACTCAACTCTGAAGTTATACCAGGAAAGCAGCCACAGACCATATGTAAACAAATGAGTGTGGCTGCGTTCCAATAACATTTTATTTTCAGAAATAGATGGTGAACAGGATTTGGCCTGCGGCAGGCTGTCATTTGCTGACCCCTGAGCTAGGCGATTCTGATGTGCTCCCTTCTCTAAAGAGAATCCCTGGTGCAAGGAAGGGCTCGTACTAGAAGTCTGTGATTTTGAGAGGCAGAAAGGATTGCCCTAAATCCCTTACTGCCAAACACAAACTCTCTCTGCTTATAATTACTTCAGGTCTTCAGCTAATATTTCGCTCTCTATTGAAATGCAAAGTCCTTGAACTAGGAATCCTTTTAAGCTGATCAACAGCTTTTACATCCCTGAATAAATGTATTTGGGATCCCTTCTCAAGGAGGAACAGAGAACTCCAGAAGAGGGAAGTTGGGGCTATAACTCATTTATACTTTTACCTAGAGTCACACAGCTGGTCCTAACCTTGCTCTCTACCCTTAAAGTCTGCTCGCCCATGCTGATGATTAAAATAATCATCTCACTAAAAAAGGGATGGTCCTGGTTTGCCTGGGACTGAGGGATTTCCTGGGGTGCAGGACTGTCCGTGCTGAAAGCAGGCCAGTCCCGGGCCAAGGAGAATCAAGAAAGTGTAAGTCAGTGAGCTCTCAGATAATCAATCCTCAGTAATGATTTGGTGACAAAACAACATATTTTCACTGAACTCAAAGGTGGTTAGAAAAGTTGCAAAGAGGGCCCATTTTATTTTACTTGAACTTGAGGAATAACATACCATTCTGTACTTCTAGGGAGAACTGTTATAGGGGACACAAGCATAGGGAACTATCTTCTGTAAGGGTTAGGAAATGCTTGTTAGGGCCGTATTTTTCTGGCACTCTGTGCTATTAGGCCTGGTGCTTGCTGAGGGTGCCAGTGGTGCTCATGGTGATAGTAATAACAATTGTGGTTATAAATAACGGTTACCATTTATTGGGTGCTTACTCTGTGTCAGATAAATTGTGTTTCACATTCATTATTTTATTAAATGCTCTCCCAGCAAACCTGTGAGCTCGGTACTATTATTATATATATTTCTCTATTTTACAGATAATTAAGTTGCGGTATAGAGAGTAGTGTTGACTTGTCCAAAGTCACATGGCGAATGCATCAGCATTCAAGCCTTCCAGAGCCTGAGTTCCTAACTACTCACGAGCCCATGTATTTTCTCTAGCTTCTAGGAGAGTCACCCTGGTCCCCTCCCTAGTGTGCTGGCAAATAGACACTTGCTCTGTACATTTTACTTCTCTAAGCCTGTTTTCTCATATGCTTAGAAAAAGGGGGTGGTTAATAACCCTTAGATTTCTCATTTCTTCCTCTGTTTTGTTTCCTTTTGCCTCTGCACTTTTGTTTGCCTTTTGCCACAATAATAGTTGTCTCATTTTGCTGGGCGATTCTTTACCATCAAAGAAAGTGGTAAAGTGGTTCCCACAGTGTGGCCAGCAGACCAGCGACAACTGGGAATGCCAATGTGTGGAGCCCCACTTCAGACTAACTGAATCAGGAACTTCTGGGGGTGGGCCCAGCAATCTGTTGCACGGTAGAGTTTGAGTATAAGGAAAAGAGTTTGGGGTTTCACATCAGCAGAACTGAGTTGAAATCTGCTATTACTATTTGGGTGATGCTCACCCTGCACTCGGAACTTCCCGAGCCTTTGTTTCCTCTTACCTGAAGTATCATAATCTCACAGTTCTATCCAGGCTGGGGTCAAATCAGAAAATGGAGGAAAAATGCACTTTGAGGATTAAAGCATCATCGTTGTTGTTATCCATTTGTAGGGATCTCGCCCGCCTAGCGTGAACCCTACCTTCCTGCTGGTGTATGAACCCTGTACCCTTTCTGGGGCTAAGAGAGGGTACAACAAATAGCCAGATAAATAGCATTTAGATAGCAGGTCACTATCCAGAGTACTGTCAAAAGCTCTGAGGTTCAGAGTACAATGACATACCCAGAGTTGCCGTTGCAAGTTTTCCACGAAACTAAGCCTAAACTTCGTCTCAACAGAAAACCCAGTGCTTCCTGTAGATCACTGTGGTTTAAAAGCAGAGACAAAGGGCAAGTAGCCAGCGGCACAAAGCCTCCTCCAGCCTGTTGTTCTTCACCTTGGACACACACAGCAACCACCTGGGGAGCCTTTAAAATTACCCCCCCCCCAACCAATTAATCAGAATTTCCATGCATAGGACCCCAGCATCAATACATTGTAAAGTTTCCCAGGAGGGTCAGTTATAGTGAAGGCTGAGGACACAGTTTGAAACTCTTGGGCAGTTCTATCAGACAGCGATGTTTCATTCTTGCTGCGCATTAGAATCACATGAAGAATTGTGGGTTGCACTGCAGTGAACATCCAAGTGCTTGGTCCTTTTTGATAAAAGGACTTTTGTTTTTCCTTTGGGTAAATATATAGTAGGTCTGCTTTTAGTTCTTCAAGGAATCTCCATACTATTTTTCCACAGAGGTTGTATAGTTTGCGGTCCCTCCAGCAGTGTGTACGTGCTCCTTTCTCTCCATATCCACACCAGCATCTGTTGTTCTGGGCCTTTCTAATAAATGCCGTTCTCACTGGAGTTAGGTGGTATCTCATTGTGGTATTGATTTGCATTTCGCTGATGATTAGCGACACTGAGCATTTTTTTTCATATATTTATTGGCCATCAGTCTATTCTTTTGAAAAGCTTCTGTTTGTGGTTTTTGTCCACTTTTTTATAGGGTCGTTTGATTTTTTTTCTTGCCAATTTGTTTGAGTTCTTTATAGATTCTGGTTATTGGCCCTTTATCTGACGTATAGCATAGAAATATTTTCTCTCATTCTGTAGGTTGTCTATTTGCTCTATTGATTGTTTCCTTGGCTGTGCACCAACTTTTTAATCAAATCTCATTTCAAAACTTTTGTTGTTGCTGTGATTGGCACACTTAGAACTTTGATTCAAACTGCATAAAAGCAATTCATGTAACCAAAATGTTTGTACCCCTGTACTATCCTGAAATTTAGAAAAATCATCTGAGGAATGATAAAATACAACTGTTCCTTGGGTGGCATCTGTGGCTCAAAGGAATAGGGCACTGGCCCCATATGCTGGACGTGGTGGATTCAAACTCGGCCCCAGGAAAAAAAAAATTAACTGTTCCTGGCCTTCCCCAGATCACTGGTTGTGATCTCTAGGGTGGATGGATATTTGGCTATTGTTGTATTTTAATTTCTCAGATGATTTTGCTAGATAGCCTGGAAATTCCACTATCCCTGTACCAGTCAGAAGGATAGTGTCACCCCTTCTCTTTGGCTCCAAGCAGGCGTGCTGTCACAGTGGGGCCTACCCACTCTACTCCTGGCCTCATCACTGGGCAAAAAAGCACTTGTTAAAAACATGTGCGCCTGTGGGTTTTTATCCTGTTCATTGTTCACCACTAGAATTTAAGCAGCTGGTGGCCCAGAGTTATGGTGGTGACCACACCAGCATTCCTACCAGGGGGGATGTTGGAGTCTCTCCATCAACGTGTGCTGGCAAACTAGCAGTTAGGAGTTACCTCCAGCAACTGCTTTTGGGATTCTCTCCCATGGCAAAGTTTCCTGAACAGGTAGCCAGAGCCAGAAAAAGAGATGCTGACTTTATTAAAATTCCTTTGGGCACATCCAGTGACTCGCAGCACATGCTCATTAATATCCCTGAGCAGCATCTCCCTTCCTCCCGCACGTGAGGCGCATACACAGAAGCCAGGCTAGGGCCAGCATTCAGGGTGCAGGGCCCTGCCGCTCCGAAGTGGCTGCCTTGGCCTGAGACCTATTGGAGCACTTTGCTAACCAAATCCTAAATGGGGACCGAGTTGGCCCTGCCTTGTTCTGAAGTCCTCTTTGCCCTGCATGGTGGCGCAGGCACAGGGCACGGCTTGCCTTCCCGGCCAATGTGCACCTGCTTATGCAGTGTTCGTTTCATTGCAGTTTGGTCCCTTGGACTTCCCAGGACTGCTTGTTACAAATGCAGGTTCCAAGACCCCAGTGCATTCTCAGAATATCTGAAGGAGGGTTGGGCTGGGAATTTGAATCCTTAGCAAGCCCCTTAGTTGTTTCCTGTGCCTTCTTTTTTCCCCATGGTACAGTGCCATAGCTTCATAGCTCACAGCAAACTCAAACTCTTGGGCTCAACTGATTCTCTTGCCTCAGTCTCCCAAGTAGCTGGGACTACAGGTGACTGCCTGTTCAAGACCATGTCAGCTGGTCTTGAACGCCTGAGCTCAAGCAATCCACCCACCTCAGCTTCCCAGAGTTCTAGGATTATAGGCCCAAGCCACTGTGCCTGGCCTTCCTGTGCCTTCTGAAGTGTGAGAGCCACTGCACTAACAACTTTAAAGTGGCTTAGAAAACCTAGATCTGACAGTTCTTAGGAATGAACCAAGTGAGACCCCAGGACTGTAGAGAATTGTGTTGGGAGGGAAGGAATGAGGTAAGTCAAAAGAAGAGGGGGTAGTTGTATGTCTGGGGAGTGAGATGAGGGAGGGCATGTGTGTGTCCATGTCTGTGGGTGCCTGTGCCTATGACCGCACTTGGGGGGCAGCTGTCATACTTGCTGCTTAGGTATTCATAGCCAATTGCTTTCATTGTTCCTCACTTTATTAGCTTTTGCCAAGTAGTTCAGCTTTTACTAAGGGCACCCGGGTTTATGGCAGCAATATTTCTCACAGTGTCAGAGATAAAATATCAAGCTAATAACAGACTCCCTGCTAATGTATATCGCACAAGGAAGGCAATCTTGTCCCAGAGGAAGTCCCAGGAATGCTAAGCCTTAAGATTTTGAGTAAGCAGTCAGTGGGATTGGATACACTTTGAGCTTGCTAAGAAGATGAAATAAATGATTTGTGTTAAGTGGTAGCAGCTGTGGAAAAGAGCATTTTCCTACACCTGCTCGTCCCAAGAGACTTGGGGCTCTCAGGGGCTTGGGCAAAAGGCCACAGGCTTAACTGCAACTCAGGGAGAGACTTCTCTTCTCCCCCCACCCCCCTTTATTGCCACTCCTCTGCCTCTCTGGGTACAGGAAACTAATCGGTTTCCCTCATGTGTTGTAAAGAGGAACCCATTTCAGGATGATGGGGGACCTGGGAGGTCTCTTGGCAATCTCTGAGATTTTCCCTCTCTCTTCTTGGTTGCATTCAGGCACCTGCTGGGCACAGCTACTGCTGCTAGTTGCAAGAAATTTGAAGAATGAGGGAAGCTGAGGCTTGAAACAACCATGGGGAGCAGAGATGCTGCTTTTCTGTGCTTTCCGATCCCCGTGGACAGGCCCTGAGGGTCATAGTTGCTCTGTAACTTTGAAGGGTCTGGGGAAGATGTGTCAGGAACTTCTGAGAAGATGGGGTTGTCCTCAATTAGGAAGGCCTTTGGGATATCTGGGAGCCTAAGAGGTGATGCAGGTGCTGGCTCAGTAACAAGGATCTGAAGCTGCTAATATACAGTGAGACCAGAAGCAAGGGCAGCGGGGGAAAGGGATGGGTTCTGATGCCTTATTGCCGTAGTGCCCAAGAAGCCCCATGGCTGTTCTCTGGTCCCCGACTGCAGCCTCGACAAGGGCTCCTGCCCATCTTCAGGTCACCAGAACCTGACCTCCATCTTCCCACCAGCAAGTTGGATGAATTCTAACATCCTTTATGTTTGCTCCTAGAAGATAGGGTCTATCTTTAGATCCTCCCTCCACACCTGGTCCCCTGGCCCCGGCCACTCACACAATAACCTGCTCTTTCTATTGGGGAGAAACTGGAGGGACAAGTCAGACTCTGTGGGAGTCAAAGTCAGCTTCAGAAATAATCTCACAGAAACAGCCACAGCCATCCTATGGAACAGGAGGGCCAGGTATTCTGGCCTCTATTTTCTAGTGAGGAAAGTCTCAGAGAGGGTAAGTGGCTTACCCACATTCACGCCTAGAATGCATAACACAGCAGGGTCGGGTGAGGTTTTCTGACTTGTAAATCTGTGATCCTTCCCAACACCCTCGCTCACCCAGTGGAGCTTTGCACTGTCACCGCACTGTCTGCACAGGCTCAGATGACTCTGCCCAAACCGCCTAATTCACCACAGCCCCATGCCAGGAGATGTGTGGTTGAGACGTGGACAGCCCTGAGACTAAATGCTGCTGGCCCCCGGGCAGGGGACCAAGGGATCCTTTGCCTGGAACGCCAGTGGGAGGGGGCGGGAGCTTGTCCACTGTGTGTGAAAAGAGAAGCAGTCACATTTGTGTGTGCAGGGAAGGAATGAGGACTTTGCTGACAGCCGGGTGTGATGGATGGTGTGGGAGACTGCATGGGGCGTGAGTGGTAATGTGATCGAGGGTGCACATTACGGGCAATTACAATTTGAATAAGTTATCAATGGAAAGAAGTAGAGGAGTAGAAAGCTGTTTTATTAACCCCCTGAAGTTACATTCTCAGCATTTTGAAAAAGTTTATGAATTGCCATGAATTACAAACCTGGTGACAAATGCCGATGCTGGGAGAATCCCTGATTGCAGCTTCTGTAGCAGGCGGTGTTTTATGGGGACGATTTAAAACAACAGTCTTATGTATTTTAAAACATCAAAGGAAGAAGAAAAAGAAAGCGCTTGGGGAGCCCAGTGAATTTACCTGCCCATGAGCAAACTTTGCTATAAATTCTGCCTATGATTTTTCAGTTTTATCTGTTTTTCTCCTTTTGGTAGTGTACACATCTCCGGGCACACTGCCTGGGGCTCAGGTGTGTCCCAGGGAACATCTTACAAGTCAGTCCCTGGGTGAGAACAGAGCTCCAAACAGAGAGACGACAATGTCTGCTTACCCTGTTGTTGCCGTACTGGAACCTCCCTCTACCCCCAACATTTGTATTTCTGATAGCAGATGGTGAGGTTGGGCACAAGGCACTGGGTCCTTCTTGAGGACCCACAGAACTCTGTTGCCCTCCAGTAGTCCCTGATCCCACTGTGCCATAGCTCTCTGATCATGTGTCATCTCCACCACCGAACTAGAGCTCCTTGAGGCCTCAGTCTTGGGGGCATTGGGAGTCAGGAGCCCTGGGTTGTATTTTGAGACCTGGTATGGACTGGCTATGTCCCTAATATATCAGAAGCTGGGGATTTCCTCACTGCTGAAAGAAGTAAAAACACCGCCCTCCCTAGCTCCTAAGTTGGAGAGAGGAAGAGAGACCAGGAGCCATGGAGTCGTGGCAAAGAGGTTTAAGGAATAGGTGAGAGTACTAGGGTGCAGCGGGATTTCCATGTATTATCTTATTTATCTCATAATTCTATGGTGGAAGTGTCATTCCCATTTCTTATTTTTGAGATAGAATCTCACTATGTTGCCCTTGTAGAGTGCTGTGGCATCACAGCTCACAGCAACCTCCAACTCCTGGGCTTAAGCTATTCTCTTGCCTCAGCCTCCCAAGTAGCTGGGAGTACAGGCGCCTGCCACAATGCCCAGCTATTTTTTTGTTGTAGTTGTCATTGTTGTTTGGCAGGCCCAGGCTGGGTTGGAACCCACCAGCTCCCGTGTATATGGCTGGCGCCCTAGTGGCTGAGCTACAAGCACCGAGCCATGTCATTCCCATTTTATGACTAGTGTTCTGAGAGGTTGACTAAATCACTCTAGGAAAAACATATTGGAAATGACTTGAGCCCAGGTGTGTCTAGCTTCGAAGTTCATGTTTACGACCACACTGAGGCCTCTGTTTCTTCTGATAGAGAGCTTCTCATTGTCAATATCATCTGGGTGCAGGTGAGAAATGCTAATTCTTGGCTAAGAATTCTTGGCTAATTCTTGCAGTCAGAGTCTGAGGCTAACAGATACCCAGGGCACCCCTACACACATTCAAAGTTGAGAAGCAGAGAACTTGAGGGCATAGAAGCCCTCACGGAATGTGACTCCTTCGTGTACTACCCAGCTGACACTGAACAAGTCTGTATCTCAATTTATTGGTCGTGGTGAGGATTAGTCAAGACAGAAATGCCAACCATAGCATCTGGCTCAACACATGTTGTGAGGAGCTCACTGCCCATCTCACTAGGGGTGGGTTATAAATTTGCTCAGGGAACATGGGAGAAACTAACCTCTTTTACTCAATCTTTACTCTTCCCCCATGCAGTTCTTGGGGAAGGGGAAGTTGTTAGCTTGGAGTGGAATGCTGGGTGTCATCCTTTTGGGCAGTGCTTTTCAGAGCGTGGTTCCTGCACCAACAGCATCTGAATCACCTGAGTGACTGTTGTAAATGCAGACTCTCAGGCCAGCACGCTAGACTAGCACCTGCTGACTTAGAAACTCTGGGCGTGGGACCCACCACTCCGTATTTTTACAAGCTTGAGCACCACCATTTTAGGGGCTCAAAGGTCAGACCCCTGAAAAATGCCTGGTGGTGGTAGGAGGGGCTTGATTGTAGGGATGTCCTTTGCAGCAAACCTCAAGTGCTGCAGTGGACACTGAGGTCATGATACAATTAAATGATCACTTAGAGGTGGTCACTATGCAGAGGGCACACAGACAGGCCAATTCATTAACCGACAGCAACTTCTTGCAAATTAAAAAATGTTAATGATCAGTTTTGAAGCATTGAAAGCCTATCAGGGACCACATGCCTGGACTGAGCATTTACCATATGGTGCCTTTGGAAGCTAATATTGATTCTCATTATTTTAAACGATTACAAACATTGCAGGTGTTTTGTAATAATCTCCATTGTCTAATTAGAACATGCGTGAAATGAGCTCATTCTGCTCGCTAACGAATATTGATTTGAACAGCAGAGCCCTGGTGCAGGGGCAGAACTGGGGCTGTGTGGCCAAGGTGCCAGCCAGTTCCATCCCTTTTTCTGCCTAAATTATTAATCCTGGGGATACAGGGCCTTTTGACAGGCAGTCGTCCACTGGGGCCCTAACCTGATCTGGGCATGCTCTAGCCTTCAGGATATCAGCTGGGAAATTTGCTGTAAGCACCAATAATTTTGTAGCCTTTTCTTCCTTTCTCATTCTCTATTTCTTTCCTTTCTCAGTGCCTACCTCATGTTCATTTTTAAGCAACTCTGTATCTAGATGCTTTAAGGGAAATCTGGAATTGAGCGTTACTTGCTTTAGGTTTCAATTACATACGGTCTTCAGGTTGCTTCGTGTCTTAAGACCGTAAGCTCCTTGAAGACAGGGGTTATGTGCTGTCCTTGTTTTCTGTTGCCCCTCAAGGCCCAGTTGGCGCTTTATGAACGCAGACAGAGGAGAGCTGTGAGTGTTATTCCTGGTCATTGGTGAATGAGTTTGTAACGCGACTCTCAGGGTGATAGCGTGCGCTCAGTGGGTGTTTCATGTATGTGCGCACATTTTAGTTTATTAATTGAACAAAATTTACCAAGCACTAATTATGGCTTAGAGGAAAGAGCTTTAGGAGACTGGAAACTCCAAGTCTCCCCGGGGAGAAAGCCACCACACTGAGGCCTCTGTTTCCTCTGATAGAAAGCTTCTGTTAGAATTGTTAGAACAAAGTTCTCTGGGAGGCCGAAGAAAGAGCTCTGATTGCAGGCTAGGGTGACTAGTGTCTAAGGACAAATAGTGAGAGGAGAGGTAAGTGGGGAAAGAGTGTCCCACAAAGGCATGGGGGACTTGGGGAGTGAGTGTGGCTTGAGCACAGGGTGTGAGGGAGACGGGCAGACGCTGGCATTTGGGGCCAAAGAAGGCCACAGAGGCTGGAATATGGAGGGCTTTGGCTACCATGCAAAGAAGCTAGGATTTTATTCTGAAGGGTCTACGCTCTATTTAGTTAGATTTGCATTTTGTTTAACATTTTTTAAAAGATTTATAGTTCCGAAAAATCCCCCCCGGTAACACTAGAGAGATGGAAGCTGGAGGCAGGGAGATGAGTAATGACCTGTGTGAGGAGGGCTAGATGTCTGGGCTCTGGCAGGGGGATGGAGGCAGCAACGCAGACATATTTAGGGTGTGAGGGTTTATGTTCAGTGTGAGGACGTTATTTGCTTTCCTTTCCTTGGTTATGAACAAATTAAAATAGAACAATCTGGAGAATTAAACAACCCCCCTAAGTACCCATTGCCTAGAATGAATACATATTTACATCGCATCTTATTTGCTTCAGATCTACTTAGGTCATAAAAATGTAAAAGAATTACAGATAGAGTTTTTCTACTTGGTTCCATCCACAACCCCATTGTTAGAGGTAGCTGTTGTCAAGACTCTGGTATTTATTATTCTAGTTCAGATTTTTCTACAGTGGTTTCCTACTTCGGTGTTGTAAACATTATAGTACTCACAGAAATGGCTACCATAGTTTTCCGTAAGTTGTTTTACAGGATGTTGATACATTTAGCTCTGGTTCATCATTTTGCCTGCTGTATTTATTCTATCATATGAATATATTACATTTATCCCTTCCTCTAGTGACGGACATATAGATTGTTTATAGCTATTGGCTTTTGCAAGCATTTCAGCTGGTGAACATTTTTGGATACATCTTCCATGCGCATGTGTGACAACTTTCCTTGGATATGTACTAGAAATGGAATTTTTAGTTGGAAGGAATACAGCCAAAGACTCTCTACCGTGATAGCAATGACCTAAATTCCCATTTCTCCATGTCTTCGCCAGCGGTCGCTGTTATGGGCTCCTCGGATGTGAATGATTACTCCTTGCATTTCTCTGATTACCACAGAGAAGGAACGACTTCTCCTCTGTGTGTTGGTCTCAAGGTTTCCTTTTCTGTGAGTTACTCGTTCGTATACTTTGCTCATTTTCTTTGGGGATGTTTGTCATTTCCCCCCCCTAGATTTGTTGGAAATTTTTATATATTTTAGATCCAGTCATTTCTCTGGTGAGGCTCATATAATATCTTCTTCCAGTTTATCACCTGTCTTTTCACTTTGTTTATGGGATATCTTTTGCCAAAGAAGAGCTTTTAAAATCTTGGTGTTGGCAAATTTATTAATTTGGTCCTCCCTAAGTTGTGTTTCTATGCCTTATCTAAGAAATCTTTTCCTATTTCAGTGTCATAAAGATAGTTGGCATTGCCCTATATTTTCCTCTAACAGTCTTAGGGTTTTTCTTCTGACTATTAGGCCTCTAATGCGGCAGAAATATAGTGTTTCTGTGTGTTGTGTGAGAGGTAGAGAATATGATTCTCTTTATTTATTTTCTTCCTTTAAAAGCCGAATGCCATACAACATGTACTGAACAATCCATCCCTTGCCCACTGACTTGCAGTGCTTTCTTCATTATATCCCCAGCTCCTTTATATGCTCTCGTCTCTTTGAGGGCCTTTTTCTGTCCCTCGGCCTTTGTGTTTCCATTGAGTAAATACCACAGTGTTTTAAGCAGCTACCACTTTCCCCTGTTCTTCCTCACACCCATCTAGCACCATCTCCCAGGAATTTCAGAGAACTCCAGCTGAGCCTAAGGCCAACAGGAGCTGCTGTTGGGGGAAACCTGGTCTCGTGGCTGGGCTCCCTGGGAGGGGGGCAATTTACCCTCTGCACTGTCAACAGACAAATCCCTGGCTTTTCTGCCACCACAGACCAGGTCTTGAAATAAAAGAAGGATTTGCATTTGACCAAAGGAGTGAGTGAGGA
>NW_003852415.1:4901618-4910294 GCF_000181295.1 Otolemur garnettii
TTGTGCCATTGGAGGGAGGATGGGATTGAGCTGGGAGTTTCTGAATCTTTCTCAAGGTCGGGGTGGGAAAACTTTTCATGTTTGGAGGCCATATTAGGTTAGCTATCATCAAAGCTATCATCCATATTCAAGGAACTTCAATTAGATATACTTAAAAATGTACATTATTGGAAGAAAAAGTATCCAATGTACTCAGCCCTACTATAAAACTAATTTATAGCTTTCATAGGAAAGCTATAACCCAATTTTAGCCCAGGAATATGGGGAGAGGGGAGAGGGAGGGGAGGGCAAAGGGAAGGGTGGGTGGAAGGTGGGTGATTGGTGGAATCACGCCTTTGGTTCGTCCTATAAGGGTACATGTGAATCTCTCTAAATGTAGAATATAAATGTTTTAACACAATAACTAAGAAAAAGACATGAAGGCTATGTTCACCAGTTGGATGAAAGTATTTCAAATTGTATATAGAAATAGTACACTGTACCCCATGGTAGTAGTAATGTACGCGGCTATGATTTAATAAAAAAAAGTGCATTATTTTATAAAAACCTAATTACTACGTACTTAATAACTTCAAAAAGAGAAAACTATTTGTTAATTTTAAAGTTAGCTAAACTAATGACTTTTGTCTGTGCTCTGTTGGAAAGCACTTGAACATTAGGTTTCAGCATGGAGGTCTGTGGTTTTAGGTGATCCTCTAGGTGAGTATCAGTTATCTGCGACCTTAAGAGTGTCTTGATTAGGGTTAGGTAGAGGAATGTAGATTCGTTGGGGAAAGGTGTTTGAAAAAAATCAAGAAAGCATTTTGGGGCCATGTTGCCCAAAATGTGGGTATTCCACTGCTGTGCAAGTATTCACACTTCAAACAGAAATATACGCACCATTGTCAAAAGCTGACAGCAGATTGGCATACTTGACCCCCATGAACCCTCCCTAACTAGTCTTATGAAGTAGTGGCGCCAGTCAGGCGGGGGAAGTTAGAACTAAACCACGAGCATAGCGGCTGTCAGTGTAGCCCTTATGACTTGCTAATGTTCCAGCTGTACTGGTCAATCTGGGAGGATTAGTTTGTTGAAACTTATTATTTGGTATTTTAAGTACATTTACTTTAAACATAAAAATATATAAGGTAAGCACAAATGTATTAATAGAAATAAAAGGGTTCTGTAAAATTTGGATTCCGTCAAAGAGCTGAACTTAAAGACATTTAGCCTCATGGCTGCAGGTTCCCCACCCCTGCCCAAGGTCACAGTCAGGGAGGACCAATCCTACTGGCTGCTAAAAGCGTAAAATTCTAGATTCTTAGGATGACAAGGACTGGCTGGGTGATCTTGTCCAACACAACTTTCTGTTTTTGTAGATGAGACATGGAGTTGGAGAGAGGCTCAGTAGCGAGTACAGGTTGTAATGCTAGTGAAAGGCAGGGCGTGTGCATGAATCCAGGTCTCTGGCTCCCACTCAAGTTCACTTTCACTGGTGATCTCCTTGACTGGAATGTCTTAGTCCAGTCAGCTGCTATAACAAAATCTCATCATCTGAGTAGCTTATAAACAGCAGAAATGTATTTGTCACAGTCTAGAGGCTGGAACATGTAAGATCAAGGCACAAGCAGATTCAGGTCTGGTGAGGGTCTGCCTTCTGCTTCATAAATGGGATCTTTGTGCTTGGACATCATGTGCTGGAAGGGGCCAGGCAGCTCACTGAGGCCCCCTTTTAAAGGGCACTAATCCCATCCATGAGGGTTCAAGTCTCATGGTCTCAATGGTCCCACCTTCTAATATCACAGTAGTGATTGGGTTTTAACATAAGAATTTTCGGGGCATACAAACATTTATACCGTAAGAAAAAAACATTTCAAAAAAAATCTGCAAACTTTTAAAATGTATGTCCCTTTCCCTAGTGGCCTGATTAGGTTGGAGGAGTCTAGGGAGAGGGACTAAGGGAGAGGCCCCAAGTCCAGAAATATTTGTACCTGGAAATAGGTAATTTCTATATCCTTTAGATGGGTGACAGGAGAGGTACAGATTCAAATCCAGAGGGGGATGAAAGAAACGTGCTGTCATCTTAAATTCTGGTATCTCATATACAAAAGCAGTCAGAGTCTACTGGGTAGTTTATGTGGGTAAACTTCAGTTTATAGTTATGTTCCTTAAAAAAGGTCATTAGTAAATCAGACTTTAAAATATGAAGTCCTTTTATCCCCTTTGATGTGCGCTATTATTTCAGAAGTCTTCTAGCTTCATTTTTGATTGATATTTACTAGTTGGTGGTTGTTCACACTGTAGCTTTAGGTTCTTTTGTTGCCATCTCATAGTGATGCCCATAAGCAAAGTTGCTATTAATGAGAATCTGGACCAGGAGGCATCAATGTGGAACAATAGTCATCTCACTTAGTTATGTCTATTTCTGCAAAAGGAAAAAGCCTCCGGAGATTGTGGGAGTCTTGAAGAGAAACAAAGTGCCCCAGCATTACATCCATTTTACTCTATCCTGTCCCATTGGTGAAAGCCCGCAGAGAACCCAGAGTCAAGGGGAGGGGACAGAGACTCAGCCTCTTGATGGGAGACGTAGCAAAGAATGGGTGGTTGCCACTCCTCCCTTTCCTCTTGAAACCCAAGGCAGACACACATCTTTGAGAGATGAGATGCAGAAGTCTCACCTGCCACTTTCTGTCCCCAACCTACCTGGGTCCTTAGTGCATAGTCAAGACAGACACAATTTCAGATATCCCTGGAACAATTTTTTTTAAATTTTTTTTTTTTGTTAGAGACAGAGTCTCACTTTGTTGCCCTTGGTAGAGTGCCATGGCATCACAGCTCACAACAACCTCCAGCTCTTGGGCTTAGGCGATTCTCTTACCTCAGCCTCCCGAGTAGCTGGGACTACAGGTGCCTGCCACAATGCCCGGCTATTTTTTTGTTGCAGTTTGGCCAGGGCCGGGTTTGAACCCACCACCCTTGGTATATGGGGCCAGTGCCCTACTCATTAAGCCACAGGCCCCGCCCTCCCTGGAACAATTTTCAAAAAGATTGTTTTTCAGCAGGTAGAGGACTTTAGGGTACATGAAGGGCTCTAGGATCATGTTTCTTTGTTTCTAGAAGAGCTTACACCAACCACCTTTTGGCACCCAGTGGTAAGAAAGAAGGAATTTTTCTTTTTTTTTAAATTTTCGGTCATGTCATGTCCCCCAAATGTGTGTTTGCTAAACATTCTTTCTTCATTAAAGTGATAATTGTGAAATAAAAATTTACAACCAGTAAGAAATTCAGGGGTGTCCCACCTTTTTATTTTTCTCTGTTGCACATTGGAAGAGTAAGAGCTATCTTAGGACACACATTAAACATGCAAACACTAATGAAAGCTGATTAGCAAAAAAAAAGAAAAAAAAAAACCCAAAAAGTCCAGGCATAGTTTTTATGATCTCCATCACAGATGAGCAAAAAAATGCCTTCACAAACTCAGTATGTGTCCTGCAGGCCGCAGGTTGGATATTCCTGGTTTTTGTAGTCTCTAAAGGAATAGGACTAGAAAATCTCTGGAGGGTTCCAGGCTTTTAATTAAATAAGACATCAGTGTGATAAGACAGAGGTGGTGGGGGAATCTCCCCTCTGGGTTGAGACGTTAGTGGTCAGCACCAAGGTCCCAGGGCATAGCACTGAATAAAGTATGGTAGATGAACCAGGAGATCTTCTCGGGAACCAGGAGAAGCAGAAAGAGAGGCCACAACCACTGTGCAAATGTCAGCCCTTCCTGCTGCTTAAAAATCATCCATCAAGCTAACATCATCTTTTTGCCTGAATTATGACAGTAATTGACTTTTTTCATGTCCTTAACTAAATTAATGTTTTCAAAATAAAATCTTTTCTTACCTCCACCTTTCTCCCCTGCTAACAGTTTCAGAAACTCTTAGGATGAAAACAAAATCACTAGCCTAGCCCACACGGTTTGCGTGATCTGGGCCCTGTGGTAGGGTCCTCATCGCTGATTGCTCCTCCTTGCTTTCTGGCCTCCAGCCATATTGGCGTAGTTGTTTCCTGGCCTCATATGAACTCACTTTCTCAGCCCCAGAGCCTCTACATATGCTGTTCCCTTTCTCCTTCCATGAGATCCCAGGAATACATTGCTTGTCAATCTTTAATGCATGGTTGATGAGGAAGGTTGAGGCATTCAGAGCATCATGCGACCATAATAGGAAAGGAGCCAGCTCCAGCTGCTCCCAGGACCAGGCAACACTGTAGCACTCAGATTTGTTTCATTTGTGATAGAAATTGGCTAAGTCTGGTGGCAACCATAAATTTTCTTTGAAATTCAAGCTTAGAAACAGGTAGTAAAAAATCTTAACTTAGCTTTAGACAGTGGGTTTGGTGGTAGAAGAGAATTTAAAGATGTGGATGCCAGGGGAAAGGGACATAGAAATTCTCACTCATTTGCCCTCATGGGCTGGGTTGGCCCCCTCTCTTCTCAGATGATCTCAGCCTTTCAGTCTTAGAAAATCACCTGATCCTAACTTCCTTGATTTTTATCTACTTGTGATTTATCTAGGGTCACCCAATGAATTAATAAGAGAGAGAGCTAGAATCCTAGTGTCTTGACAATCAGTCTAGTTCTCCTGATAAGGAACATGGGCATGTCAGGAATGGGTAGAATGTTTCAATTCTAAGTCTCACCTCAAAAGTCCTCAAGGAATTAAATTTATGTTTCTTTCTTCTGTCTCGGAAAGGGAAAAACTTGGTACTTCAGTGACTTCCATACCCCTTTGGAGTCTTCTTCCCTCTCCAAATTCTCTGTTTTTGCATTCACCCAGTTTCTTCCAAGTGGAAACTCATTCCTCGGGGTAATCAATGTCCCTCTCAGCCAGAACCCTGTTACCAGGGAAACCATTCCAGGCAGCCGACTGGGCTCATTGAGATGCAGCTGCAGCGTCCAGGGCCTGTATGAGGGCAACTGCTATCAGAGTGGGCAGTTTTTGGCAACTCCGGAATGTATTGTACCAAGTGGGACATGGTAATTATGTATTTGTGGCTTCCATTATGTGCCAGTTTAATTGTCACAGATTCATTGTTGTTTTAAAATTTTTAGTTTTTTTTTTCCTAGACCACTCAGCAAAAGAGGGAAATTGGTGCCATAGGGCAGGTTTCTTTCTGGAAGAGACGCTTGCTGGGATGGAAAAATACATGCAGTGACTTAATGTCATTTTACTGGTCAGGAAGTTTTCCCTAAATGGTAGGGTTTGGCCTAGCGCCGTGTCAATTGAATATCAACCATAGAAGGTGAGTTGGGTTTTGCATCTCGGTCTATCATTTCCCTCTAAGGGTGGGGTCTGAAAAATACCTGGAGGTCAGGGCCCCTTTTCCTTTTCGTGTCGCCATTCTAGTGAATCTCCAGCTGTGGATCTATAGGTTTCTGAGGCTGGACTTCTTCGTCTTTTCCCTGTCCCTTGCTGAGAGCATGGATTCTCTTATTTTAAGTATACCAATACACAGGCCTCTCCTATCGGCATGGGATAATTCAGCAGGGTGATTTTAATCACTTTACCAGGAATAATTCTGTTTTTTATCAAAGCGTTCAACATTGGATTCTGCAAGATACCCAGCTCTTCAAGTAAGTCTATAATGTGGTGGAGATGATGAATTTACACACAGTTTTCCTGCAAGTTCATCAATAGTATGTGAACAGTAGCAACAATAACAATAACCACAGCTAACGTGATTGAGCATCTAGGATGTGGCAGACAGCATCTCACACCTTCTTAGATCTCTACTAAGAGCCAGGTGTGGGTGCACTGCTACCCAACTGGGGAGGCTGCAGACAGAGTCCCGCTCAGTTCTCAAGTCAGGTGCCATGAGGGGTTGAGATGATAAGATGGAAAACCTGGGTGCCCGTCTTGGGCACAGCTGCTACTAGCTTGAGGAACCTGGAGCCAGTCACTCAAGCTTTTCAAATCTTGGTTTCATTTTGGGCAAAGAGGAAGAGAAGTGAGACAGAGTGTTTGGGAAGTTCCGTAGGGGTAGAGAGTGGTAACTAAGCTCGTGTTTACTGAGTGCTCACCACGTGTCAAGCCTGGTGCCTGGCATGGTGTGTGGATGAACTCCTTTCATCTTGACAGCAATTCTATGGTAGTTTATTAGCCCCATTTTTCTGATGGGAAACTGAGGCGCAGAGAAACCACACAGATACCAAATGATGAGCCAGGATTCTATCCATGGAGTTTACCTCCAAAGCATTACTTATTTCTCTGTTGCTAATGGGATCGGAATGAAAGACTTCACGGTAGTCCTTGCTGTTATCTGAGGGGGCACCCACGGGAGGGCTACATAATTTGCCTTAGCCTGTGGTGTGACTGCTTGCCTGAAGGCCACTATAAAGGTATTGGCTTCCCTGCTGCCCTTTGGGTCTGAGATCCCTGTGGAGAAGGCTCTCTTCTTCTCCCTTCACGGTTGCACCTCGTCGTCTTCGCTGGGTTTGTGGCTGAAACTCCTAGGTAGCGATGCATCCCGCTGGTTGCTGCCCAGCTATGCTGCTTGGATGATCATCCTCATTTGTGATCCTGTCTCCTGGGATAAATCTCAAGCTTTGGATTTGGTGTCAGTCGGATTCTCCTGCCTTAACTGAACAGTCTGTCCAAAGATCACTGTTGCTTGGAAGGACCTGGTAACATGCATTATTCAGAGGGGTGGAAGAGCTCTGGGCCGGTGCCCAGACTTTGGAAGAATGCATTCAGTAGAGCCAAGAAAACTCAGGCAGCAGCCTTAAAGGAATTTAGCATGACTCTCCATTGCTCAAGTCATCTCTTCATTTTTGGTTTGTATGGTAACACATGTATTTATTATAGGAGGAGGTTTATATTCATTTCTTTTACACTAATAATTCAAGCCAGTTTAGAGGAATGGGTAGGTGGAGAAATGTAATTCACTACCACATAAGTGGGACTACAGCCCATTTTGTAGGGTCATTATATTTTTTTCCAGATAGAATTTTCTTAAAATGATTTTCAAAGCTGGTATTAAGTCCAATTCTATGACAAGTAAGCAGTGGTTCTCAGCCTTGGCTGTGCATTGGAATCAATGGGGAGCTTTAAAAACTCTTGATGTGTGCTTCTCACCCCCCAGAGGGTATAGTTTTAATTGGTCTCAGGTGTGGCCCGGGCGTTACCAATTTTAAAGATACCCCAGGCGATTCTAAGTGTAGCCAGGCAGGGCTGGCTTCATGGGCAGGCAGCTGTATAGTCACGGAAGGGCCCCACCCTTGCTTTAGTTAGTGATCTGCCCTTGCCATCTTAAAATTCCTACTAATTTTTCCAACAAAGGAGTCCACATTTTCATTTTTGTGCAGACTGCTATAAATTAAGTAGCCAGTTGTACAGCCAGGCTTGAACCACTGAGCTGAAGTAACTTCCACACATAAGAGAAAATTTCTCTCCTGGCAGCTGATGGTCCTCTTAGGAGTGACATGTCAATCAAACAAAGCACTAGTACCCAGGAGGGTTTGGCCCGTGCCTTGGTAATTTTGCACCCTGGGGTACTGTTTTTTTTTTTCCTTTTCCTTTCAACAAACTTTGAAAAACTATTCCTAAGATAGTTCTTAACCTTGCTCTCAAGTACTGGTTGGGAAGTGCACACTTGTTCTATCAGACACGGTGCCAAGGGCCTGGTGTGAGCCCGTCTTTCTAGGCCGGCCTCTCTGCACATGTGGCTTGGGCAGGTGGACTGGCTGCAGTTGTCCCGCACTCCCCCACCTTCTCCAGATCCTCAGCCTATCATCAATTTCCCCCTGTCTCCCTTGATTTTTTTAATCTCTCCTTTTATTCTGGCATTTCCCCCTTACCTAAAAATAACTTTCCTCAAAGTACTATTGGAAGAGACACTGTCCCTCGCCAGCTCCGCTGCTTCTTAAGCTGCTCCACTCTCTGCAGCTTTGCTTCTGCCCCTCCAGCCTCCTGACAGGGCTTTCTGCAAGGCTTCTGGTTCACTGCTGACTGCCCAAACTGCTTTATCTCAGTTCTCACCTGGAGCGTCTCTGGGGAGCTTGATAGCATCACATGACGGTTTCACCTTGTTAAAAATGCAAGTTCACAGGCCCCGCCTAGATGACTGAATCAGAATCTCTGGAGGATAGAGTTTCCCTCATTGCCTTAAAAGTCTCTTCTGAGCTAAGCGTGGTGGCTCACGCCTATAATCCTAGCACTTCGGGAGGCTGAGGAGGGTGGGTTGCTTAAGCTCAGGAGTTTGAGGCCTGCCTGAGCAAGAGTGAACCCCTGTCTATTCCAAAAATAGAAAAACTATCCAGGCATTGTGGTGGTCACCTGTAGTTCCAGCCATTTAGGGAGACTGAGGCAAGAAGATCTCTTGAGCACAAGAGTTTGAGGTTGCTGCGAGCTATGATGATGCCATAGATTCTACCTAGGGCAACAGAGTGAGACTCTGTCTCAAAAAAAAAACAGAACAAAACAAAAAAACAAAATTAATAAAACTCTTCTGGTGATTCTTATACATGTGAATGTTTGGGATCACTGCTTTATAGTTATTTATTGCATAAATTGCATCCTTTTAGGACTTAATGTGCTGCCTTTAGTTTCCAATATCAGTTGTTTGCTTTATGTCTAAGTTACACACTGCGACACCACGTGGCTAAGATTAATGGGTTAAGAGCATGGGCTCTGGAGCCAATCTGCCTAAGTT
>NW_003852415.1:4910794-4911458 GCF_000181295.1 Otolemur garnettii
GCTTTGGATGGTGCCTGTACATGCTGAGGATTCAACAAAAGTTAGTTTTTAGATTGTATATGTATGTTTTTATGTATTTACATTTAAATTTAGTTTTCTCCCCAAACTAAGGTTTAGGTAGCACTCCATGTAGTTAGTTGTTCCCGATGAGGTTATTTGGGAAAGTTGTCTTTTCCCTCTGAGTTTAAACACATAGCTCTCAACCCTTTATTCCTTAAGTGCCACAATCCACTGAGGTCTACATCACACTTCCAACAGCGATAATGATTTCTTGCAAAAATGGTTCTCAGCCAACAGGGATCCACTGACTTATTATTATCTATCATATTACTCCTAGTCTGGAGGTACCGAGTTAGTTTTCCAACGACCACCAAGAAGACACTCAAAGCTGGAGAAGGAATACACCTGTTGAATTTGTAGAGAACTGACTCTTAGTCCCTTCTGAATGTTAGAATCACTTGGTACCCCCCTTGCCACCCCAGATCAATTATATAAAAAGTCTCTGGGTATAAGCCATGATAGTAGTGTACAGTTATTGCCCCATTATCTGGAACTGCAACTGGCATGTGACCTGGCTCCCCAAAACTTGGTGAGCCAAGCCATCAGTAAGCTGACACTTCTACATCACTCCCGCTGCTCCCTTGTGTTCTCAGCGCCCTCAAGC
>NW_003852415.1:4911653-4923162 GCF_000181295.1 Otolemur garnettii
GACTTGTGTTCCCCAAGTTTGGTGTCCTATACCCAGATATATAGATTATGTCTGCTTAATGCTGTAAGATTGCCCTAATACCATGAGACTAATTCTGTATACACGTTGGTGCATGCATTATGTACACATTGTTGTAACACAGTTTTACAGTAAGGGAAGTTTGTCTTTATTTGTCTTAATTTGCTCCTAATTAGCATATGTCAATATTAATAGCAAATCAATACAGAGTTTATGGTATGGTGTGGTCGAACATGTGGTATAGAATTAGGCCTATTTTAAATAGTAAGTCTCAAGCAACCAGAAACTACATTTATCTGGAATCTACCAATCCCTATGGGTATTGGACAGGGGGGAGATTACGGTATACCAAAAGCTCCCTGGATGATTCTAATATGCCAGCGGAGTGGAGGATCACTGATGGGGAGTACGACGTGGGATTCTGTACTGGAGGTAGGAAATGGAGCTAGTATCTAGGGGAAAGAAAGAAGCCCCTGTATCTGTTGCTGTATATAACTTACTTAGACGAAGTGGCTCAAAGGTACTGAAGGAGAACAGCCTTCAAGGGGCCAAAAGGGAGAGGGAGATGAACTGGATGATTTAATGGGTCATCTCTCCTGTAGTTAATTTCTCTAGATCTCTTGAGCTGTATTGATTTTCTAAATAGCTATTGTCACATCTGCCCCTTTTGCTTGTGGGAGTTTGTAGGTTTTTAAAAAATTGAATTGGGTGGGGGTATAGATTAATCAATACCGAGATTTATTGACTCGAGACATTTATATTAACTGCAGTAAAGTCAGGAATAATTTGAATCTTTTCAATACTTGATTAAGTAGCATAGTTTGTATCTTCTACAGCACATTTTACTGGTATTATCCTTCAGGGATTTGGTACCGTTCTCTCTCCCACTTCCTGAAATGACTCCCTTTATTTGTGAAGCTATTAAGATTTATATTCTAATAGCAATCATGTCAAGGTACCTTTCAAAGGCCAACTGACAATCATAAGAAGGAACTCTAGTTTCTGCTTGCTCACAACTTCTTTCAGATTTCTCCCTTTAAGACATATTTGTTTTTCAAATGCAATCAATGTAACCTGGTTCTTTGTACCCTCAATGAATCCTCAGCAATAAAAAAAATTTTTTTTTTCGTCAACTCTGAGGTTACATTTTCAGCTAGTTAAATTCAGAAACAGGAAATAGGGATACACTTAGTTTAAAAAAATTTTTTTTTTTTTTGCCGAAAACTGGCACATTGGTTTTCAAAAGTCAACAGCTACTTTAATTAAATCATTAATGCCTCTCTGAGAGATTGTGTTGCTATTTTTCCCAAAGGGCATAAATGAGAACCCTTCAAACACAACCTGTTTTTTTTTTTTTTAAGATTAGTATGAGGGTTATATTGCTTCCATTTATAAAGTCTGAGTTGTAGTTGTTTCCTTAACCAATAGACCTGTGTGCCAGATACCCCACCCATGCACTGTTCCCTTTGGGTGGGAACTTGCCAAACCCCACTTCGTGAATTTAAATTGAGTTTTTTCCCCAAGTGAGCATGTAGTTGTTAATCTACTAGTTTCAACTCAGTATTGAGTGCATGGGAAGCTTGCTTTTTAATTCCTGTGATACTTTAATTAGGAGAGTGTTCTCCAAATCCATGCAGGTTGTTACACAAGATGCAACATCTCCATCTTTGTATGGCAGAATAGTACTCCATGGGATACATATACCACAATTTATTAATCCATTCATGTGTTGAAAGGCATTGGGGTTATTTCCACATCTTGGCAAGTGTGGATTAGGCTGCTGTAAATATTCAAATGCAAATATTCTTATGGCAAAATGACTTTTCTTAACAGGGATAATTTTTGTATCATTGTGCTTGAGCAGGGCTTACCATTAAGAAGGAAAGAATTTTGTGCCGTATAGTCGTGGTGAGGGGAATATACCAAAGATCACTTGTTCTATCTCTTTTGGTGCCCTTGTAAAAAAAAGTGTAAGTCTGTAAGAATTCTATCCTGGTTTGGGGGATATGCTTCATGGCTTTCAGGCAGATCAAAACTCACTGTTCTCCCTAGGAACTGTACACATAACTTTGGACTTGGTAAGCAGCGTACACGACCCTCTAAAATGATAAAAAGATGCTCGTGTGTTCACATGAGGATTGTAGCAGTAAGGGGACACTGTTGAGGGAAGCCCTTTGGTTGTTTCTCTAAAGACAAAGCTTACTAAAATGTAAACCATGGTGAACAAGATTGCCTGGGCATGGCTTGAGTCCACAGCTATTGCATGAGAAAAGAGATTGGGTTGATTGATTTGCACCGCATGAATGCTCTTTGTTGGTAAAGAAGATCCTCATGTCCAATCTGCCAGGCCTTCAAAGTTCCTCTTTGCCCTTCACCCACCTTGCTGAGGGCATTCTTGAATCAGTAAGGTCATTCTTGCTGCAGGCTGCCAGCTGCCTACCTGCCTGCTGCCCCTCCTCCAGCCTGGCTGGAGTTAGTTGCTTTGTTGCTACTGCTCATCGTCTGTGGCTTCCTGGCAAAGTCTTGCAGGGCACGGGCATCCACTCTGCATGGCCCACCACAAAGCACTCCTCTAATCTCTGATGTTGAGAAGCACTTGCCAAGCCTAATTTTTAGTACTTGGCAAATGTTAGCTATGCCTCATCTATTTCCTCGTAAAAATGAGCAAGGGCAAAAAGAGTGAATGATAGTGATGGTAAAGAAGACGATAACTATTTACTGAAAACCTATGAGGTGCCAAATCTTGGATTCTGTCAGTTGTATCTGCTATTTCATTAGATCCTCCTAAACATGGCACAAAGTAGCCATTATTATCCGTACATGAGTTATGATAAGACTAAGTCACAGACAGGTTGATTGAAGAACTCCTACAGCTAGTTAAGTGTCAGAGCCCTAACTTGAACTCAGCCTTGATTTCAAAGCCTAATGTGATGCTCCACCCAGATCCTTGCTACTCAGCCCACCACAGCTGGGGGCTTTCTCCTGGCTTTGAGAGTCTTTTGTGTGTTTTACCCTCTGGGTGGCCAGGAAACCCTGCTTATTCCTTTCTCCACTGTGATCTGATCTTCTCAGACTCTTGATTAAGGGTATGAAATTCTAAAATTGGTTAGGTCATCTCTTGTCCCGAGCTGCCCTGCAGATTTTCCTGGAAGACAGCATCAGATAAAATGTTTTGTTTTTGAAACCTCCCTTCTGAAATTCTTGCCAAGTTGTTCTCTCTGTAGCTCTCACGCAGCCCACTCAAGCCAGGCTAAAGAACCTCTTCTCCCCAGCTCTTTTTTTTAACAAAGGACTATGTTGACTTCACTGAAGAGGCAGTCAGGTTGCACCTGTGTGTTGTAACTCATAGCCCTGGGTGCTTGTCACGGTCCTGTTTCTTGCCAGTCACTGTCTTTAGCCATAGGTGTTTACCTGAATGGGTAAGTAGGGTTTTATTTCTTCTATGATTTGCATTAGGACAAATTGAAGAGCAGTTAACTAGTAACTTGTGTTACGGGGAAAAGCAACCAAGACTTCTAACCCATAGTGAGAAGGAGAACTCTGGGGTACAGTAGGGCTTATAGGGGGAGAGGGTTAAAGTGAGTGACATTAGCCACCTTATTCCATGCTTAGCTGGGGGGCAGATCATGAACTTCAAGAAATGAGAGCAGCAGGACTTGGCTATCCAAAGCACCTGCCAGACATTGGTCTATAAAACAGCATGTACTTGTCACAGGGTTTGTTTAGTGCTAAAACTTCAATTTATTTTGTAACAAAAAGGGAGAATTTTAAGTTTAATGTTTTTTTACATATTTTTAGTAATGTGAATTGACACTGATGTCCTTAAATGATGGGATGCCAGATGGCTACATGTGTCACCTAGTCTTCCCACATTTTGGGGGGTGGGGTGGGGTTGACGTTGGGGCTTTTCTGTGTTCACTAATCCTCAGGGGACACACCGATTTAGTTGTGCCTGGTTACAAGGATTTATGGATTTTATGATCTAGTTTTATGAAACCAACCTTCCCAAAATAGACAAACGGATTATACTACTTCAAAGAAACCGTGGATTGAAGATGATACCAGTATTATAAAAGTAACCAATGACAAAGTGTGGAGTTGTCATTTCTACTCCCGATTTGAATTCTTTGTCAGTTATGTTGGGAGGTGAGAACAATAAAGGTAGAATCAGAATGGACATTAACTTGGCCAAATAGCAAGAAGACCATATAAAATATAGATTTGTCTCCACTACTGTTAATGATAAACCTTTTCACAAGTCCCAATGTGCCTTGAAATGTGCCTTTAGTAAAGCAATGAAACCAGCATGAAATTAAAAAATATTTTTATTTCATCTGCATCTCTTTCTTTTACATTTTAAATTTTGATGCAGGTTTTATAATTAACGCAGTTTTAGAGTAGATCATATAATTTATATATAAGTTGTCTGAGCAGGCCACATATATTTAAAAAAAAATTTTTTTTTTTTGAGACAGAGTCTCACTCTTTCACCCTGGGTAGAGTGCCATGGTATCATCTTAGCTCACAGCAACCTCAAACTTTTGGCCTTAAGTGATCCTCTTGCCTCAGAATCCCAGGTAGTTGGGGCTACAGGTGCCCACTACAATGCCCAGCTAGCTTTTCTGTTTTTAGATGGGACAGGGTCTTGCTCTTGCTCAGGTTGGTCTCAAACTCCCAAGCTCAGGTGATCCATCCACCTCAGCCTCCCAGAGTGCTAGGATTATAGGCATAAGCCACCATGCCAGGCCATTTAAAAAATATTTTTATATTCATTTTATATAAAAATCTGGTTAAATCAACCAAGCTGACAAGACTTATAAGTCTTCCCTGACCCATATCAGTTAAAAATTAAATATATATGTACATGTGTGTGTATATACATATGTAAATATATATATGTTTAATTTTTAACTGATATGGGTCAGGGAAGACTTACTGCTTTAATGAATGACTCCGAGATATACTAGCTTTACAAAACAGAGGTTTATTTTTTGCTCACGTCCTGGTCCAGTGTAGATCAGCAGAGTGGCAGAGACTATACTCCATGCAGACATTCAGAGACCCTGGATTTTTTTGTTTACTATCTCTGTCATGTTTCCAGCTGATAAGACTGAAGGAAGAAAATGTGGAAGATTGAATTTTTTGCATATCAGACCTGGAAGTGGCTACATCACTTCCATTCACATTGCTTTAGCTGGAACTCAGTCAAGATCCCACTCCCAACTCCAGGGAAAACTGGAAGGGGGATCTCCACTGAGTCCCATAGTAAAGGAAAACTGTTGGACGAACAAGTGGCCAGTCTTGATCCAAGTGGAATATTAAAAAAAAACCATGGAGCCTACTTTGTGCATTAGAGTTGTAGAACTCAAAAAATGGAATATTGTGGTTAAAATTTGATGTATTGGAGCTTGTTCATCAAGGCGACAAGTGCTTACCGAGTATCTATTGAGCATCAGGCACTGTTCTTGGCTCTGGGACTCCAGCAGTGGACAAAACAGACACAAATTTCTTCTACCAAGAAGCTTACATTTGAGAGAGTGTCTTGAATAAAAGAAGCTCAAATGAATTTAGGAGCAACTGAGAGTGGAGAAAGGGTAAAAGATGATGTTTAAAGAAGTTGTTTTGAGTTCTTTGAACCCAGGGATTAAAAACTGAGGACTCAGACAACTCTGGCTTCAGACAGACAACTCAGACAACTTCTGGTCTTGATTAGCCACCTACTTGCCATGGGATCTTTTAGCAAGTAATGTAGCCCCTGAGTTTTCAGTATTTTCCTCGGGAAATAAGCATAATGACAGTCTCTATCACATAAGGACGTTTTGAGAATAAACATAAAGCATGGTTATGGTGCGGGGACACAAAGTAAGTGCTCAGTAACTGTTAGCTATGATCACACCACCAATAAAATAATAACAATTATTAGGAAGGATGAGGACATCACCCACGTAGGTTACTTGAGCTAAAATAGTTTGCCAAACTGAGGTAGGTCGGATAAAGCTGCAGTCCCCAGTCCTTGGGGGTGCGGTCTAGTCCTGGGTCTGTGACTTGTTAGGAGCCAGCCTGCAGAGCTTCTACTTGCCCCAACCACCCCACACGTCCTCCCACCATCCTGGAAAAATTATCTTGGTGAAACTTAGGAACCAGGCCATACAGCAGGAGGAGAGCAGTGGGCAATACAGCAAAGCAGCTTCATTAGTATTTACAGCCGCCAGCTGCTCCCCATAACTTCCATCCCCACCTGAGCTCTGTCTCCACCACACCCTACCCATGACCATGGAAAATTGTCTTCCAGGAAACCAGTCCCTGGTGCCAAAAAGGTTAGGGACTGCTGTCATAGAAGCTTTCTCCTTTTGCACCTAGATGGTTATCGGGTCATTATTGTGATTCACAATTAATGTTTTAAAATGATAGTTAAAAATTGTGTATTTATAGTGAATGCCTATCTGATAAAAATACTAAAACTATAGGAAAGCATAATATAATCACTCATGATCCCACTATTCAGACACAATGACTTTTATCCTGTTGGTGCATTTCCTTCCTGTCTTTTTTCTACATGGGATCAAGCTTTGAAAGACGCAAGTGAAGTTGTCAGCTTGGCACCGGCTATTCAGGGTTGACAATCATGTTGTCTTTTGCCCCTCCAGACTCCTTCTGTTAAGCAGCTCTTTGTAGAAACAGGGGCAGCTTTTCAACCACCCCAATGAGTTGGTTGCCACTGTCTGATTCTCCATTCCTGATGCTCTCTGATTATACAATTTCAGCTCCTTTATTTTAAATGCAACGGAAACTTCTGTTCCCTGAATACTAACCAACATTTTTCTGCTGGTTCTGTGCTTCTGGGCAATTGATGGAACCAGGTGCACTCATAAAAATATGCATATCTCAAAAAACAGAAGTGGTTTCCTGACTCTTGATCTTGCTTAGTCTATGATAGTCTAAAACCTGCATTGGCTCCTAAAAGTTACTGACCTCTGTGGGCTAAATATAATCAATTAATTAAGCAATCTCCATCCTTTGAGGAATGACGTGGTCTACTAGTGACGTTATTCCTTTCCTCCAGTAACACGGATCATATACTCAACTCATATTTCACAATCAACTACCATCTGAGTGTCAGCTACTGTGCTGACCCATGTGTGAGGTCCTTTCCTACATGTGCCATTATCTCCCAAGAGAAACCTGTGTTAGGGAAAGGTATTTTGGAGGAGGGATTTTGGGAAAACTTTTAGGGCAGAAAAGAAAGGAATAAGTCAGCAATTGTGCATTGGGAGCTTCTTGGCATTTTTCTGAATGTGGTTCTGATTTCATTTCCTATCTAAGCTGAAGTTTACTTTTGCCTCTCAAAGGCTTTCTTCCAAGGTCTGGATAATGCAAATTGATAATGTAAACAAAGCTGCAGGGGAAAGATGGGTACTTATTGTAACACTTTAAAGACAAATATTTCCTTTATTTCTACCGCTAAGTAGGTTTTCAACTGAAGTCTGGGGATGACTTTAAAAGGTCCTCTAAGTGAGTATTGCTTACAAACAATTCATATGCTAATTGATAGCTGCTCTTATCTATTCATTGAAGCTGTTACTCTTAAAATTTTACTAATGCTTTGGCAGTTTCAGCTATGGGAAAGTAAGAAAACTACCGTTTAAAATGTCATTATTTAGTCTTTTTACTAAATTAGGCCGGCCTTCCTTATCTCTGATCCCATTAAGCTTGTTTGAAGACGTTTATAATTGAACACGCAAAGTGAAACATGTTTTACATGGGGAAAACTGAAGCATACTTAACAACAGTGTAGAAAGCAACGCTAGTTGTTGGGGCACAGAGTGTGGGACGGAATGCTTCCAGGCCCTGCCCTGGATTGTGACCAGAAGGGTCTAGGGGTTAAACATGGTTGCTCTTGTGGGATTTTGTTTCTATCATCCACATGGTTTATAAAATGGGATTTAAAAAAATTGGAAATGCAAAAATGCCATGGGTCTTGCCACCTGCTATGGATTTAGACAACATTTAACTTGTGAATTCTTAATTTCCTAAGAATGGATTTATAAGGTTTGAGGGGGTCCTAAGAAAGATTTATAATATGGTCACGAAAGGTCATATCCTGACTACTGGAATTCCTAGTTTAGCAGAAAGCAGGATTACAGAGTGAACACAATTTGTGTTCTACAAATCACTGTTCCACTAGGCTTAGACCCACAGGTGAGTGGAAATACTCCGTCTACTGGGAGTTGGAGGATCATGTCTCCAGCTCTGGTTCCGTAAATTCAGGGATTCTCAGATTAATCACTTAATCTGGGAATCTAAATTTGTCTGCCTGTGAAATGAAATTGATAAAGTTTATGCAATGAACCTCACAAGGATTTTGAGGATCAGTCTTCATCCCTGTTTAATAGATGTGAAAAATGAGGCTCAGAGAGGTTAAATCATGGGTCCAAAACAAATGGCAGACTACCAGCCACAACTGTGTTTTGCCATAAAGTTTTGTGCAAAGGAAAATGCTCCAGTTACACATGTGGAGGCAGACTTCAGAATTCCAGCTAGCGCGGACTTCTTTGGATGTGGCCCCTTTTCCCACTTTTGAAGTTTTACCATCCTTTTCCTTCCCTTCACCCGCCTTTCTTATGTGTTTTCGCTTGGATCTGCTGCTTTGGGCAGGTTTTGGTATTCCTCATGTGGAGGAACCCATTCTATGTGCCCCTTGTATGTGTTAATATGTCCTCTTGGCCTCCCGCCTTTTTCTGACATTTGTTTAAATGGGTTAGTGTATTAACTGCCCCAAGTGGTCCATTTGCATTTTAGCAGCTTCTTATTGGACAGAATGCTTTGATCCAAAGTCCAAAACAGAGCTGTTTCTGTTTGGGAAGTCAAGTTTACTCTGGCTCCAGTTGAAGTTGATAAGCTGGCAGCTGCAGCGTCTAGTAGAGAAGAGGGTCTCACTTAGCTGCAGGGCTTGTTTAAATGTCATTGGTGATGTAATGAGACTGGTTGAAAGAAAAAAAGATGTATAAGTAAAAACCAAAGCCACTCTGGGAAAGAGTGAAGCTCGATAATTCCAATTAGAAAATTTAAAGTGCCAATTGGAGAGGGTTCTAACTCATTAACCTGGTTTAAAAAGAAAACGTTCACCTTGTGTGTCTGCTCAAGCGAAATATATTACCCCAAACAGCGAATTAGGATATTTGAGGTTATCTGGTTAAGGTTATCCGCCTTACTTCTTATTTGTCACTTGTGTGGCCAGTGCCACTTACTGAGCCTCTCTTGTAGCTATTCTTATGGCTGCATCCACAGTGCCAAGGCTGACATCATGCCATCATCCTGCCTGTCCCTTCTGGTCTCCTGACCGATTTCCTTGTCTCCAGTCACTGCTTGTTCTAGTCGTTCCAACACACTGACCTAGACCCCAAACCTAGCACTCTGGCCTCAACTCTTGCAGCTGCACAGACTTTCCCAGTTGTACCCACACACACTTTCTTTGTGCTGCATGTATCCTCTTCTTGAAATGTCCTCTACCCTCTGCTTGGTAGCTGCTTCCTTATCCTTCCAGATGTTACTCAACTCATAATTACTTCTTTGGGATGCTTTCCTTGAAATTGCTAAGGGATTCTTTCAACTTCTATTCCATTTGTTATAGCACTTACCACATTGCATTAGGAGTATGGGCTTTATTTATCTTTACTTATCTCTAGACTCTAAATCTCCCCCAGTGGCAACCACAATGCCTCATGAGAAGGCAGTGTCTCTTGAATCAATGAATGACAAACAATCTAGATTCTGTACCACACATTGAGTAGTGTCAATTTAGTGTTACTGCCCTATTCAATTTAAAATGCATAATCTCTATATACATGAAGGTGAAGGTAATGAGAAGAGTGAGGATCACTTGTCTAACTTGCTTAGCTATAGATGCCTAAGATTGGATTTCACTGTAAATGTTGAAAATGATGCTTACAAGCCCGAGGGGTATGGTCTTGATGAATGAAGCTGCTTCTAAATAGGGTGGTTATTAGAGAAAAGGGCATCAGTCAATGAAAAGAATTAATAAAAGAATTAATCTATCAAACTGAGAGTACCTACTTTTGTTACTAATGTGAATACTAAAAAGTAGATTAGCTCTTTGATTTTCAAAGAGCTTATACTCATCTGGGAAGCTAGATTTACTGAAATGACTAGTACTTATACATAATGCTGGGTAGGTATAAGGTACTGTTTGAAGCTATAATTTATGTTAACACATTTGATCCTCACTGAAACCACAGAAGACAGACACTAGTATTATCCCCATCTTATGGGAAACAGAGGCACATTGAGTGATTTGTCTGAAGGCATGGGTAGTGATGACTATGCATTCTGGCTTCCAAGTCTGTCTTCTTAATTAATACTGTACACACAATGACATAATTACATTCTACAGAATTGCAGAGCAATATAAGAGAGTTTGGCTTAGAGAAAAATGTTTTCTATGAAGACAGATAGTTCTGGATTTGATTTCTGCAAGATAGTCAAGTTGTGTGTATTAACAGAGTTTTTTGAGGTCATCTAAAAATTAAGGACATAATAAGGTATGTTGAAAACATCATACACAACTACTCCCATGTTGTAGGTGTTCAAATGCTTATTTCCAACTACCTCCCCCAAACAGTTCTTTTTACTCTTCCTCTTAAATAAAATTAAGTAAAGTATATGTGCTGTGAAAATATTAAACGGCAATGTATCATAATGCAGTAGCCACTGGAAGAGGGCAGTTGTCAGGATCAGGACAGGAGGCCTGGGTAGAATCATAACGCTCAGGTAGAATAATGCAGTTCTGGGTTAATGCCTTAAAAGTGCTATCAAATATTCATGGAATCACTATGTCTCTGGGCTTACTGAAAAGGAAGTAACTAAAAAAACTGGTAGGCAGTTTCAAGATCCAGATGGCTTTGTCCTGTTTAAACACTTAACTTTAACCTGTGAAGTATCTCAAGTATAGTAAACATTAGCGATCAAGAGAAGGCCAAGTCCAAAGCAAAAGGGAGCCTTTCACGGTGGAGATGTGCGTTTCCCTGAGGTCAGAGGTAACAGCGTTTGTATTAACTTGAGAGCAGGAGGGATGAGGTGGGAAAGATTTTGTTCAGAGGGCAGTTAGCCTTAACACAGTTACCAGAGAGGAAACACAAATACTACAGCAGGAGTCCATGGAAACTAGTTTTGCTTGGTTCTTAATGTCCTCTTTTTGAGCTGAGAAGTGATATTCCACCTGTGCAGTGATAGATTAGTACAAAACATCTGGGTTTTAAATATATAAACACTCGCTAGAAATCTATAAATCAGAGGCAGAGCTGCGTGGTCATGGGGCCTGTTCATGGAGGCAGTGCTTGTATTATGAAGCTGTGTGTGTCCCCTGGCTGGATCAGAGACAGAAAGTGCCTGTTATTCCTTCAACATGGTGATACAACAGCAAAGGAAGGAATGCTGGGTGTGTGGAGGTGAGAGTGGGAGGAAGAAGCAGCGA
>NW_003852415.1:4923558-4932423 GCF_000181295.1 Otolemur garnettii
GTCATTAGAATAACTAATTAATAATTAATTCTGTAAACATGAGATGTTGGGATCTGGGATTCTTTTATCATGTGCTAGGTTAGAGAAATGACTTCTGAAGAGATATAGATTGAGCCAGAATTATTTATGTGCCTAAATGGGCTTTGATTCCAAGTAAATCTTTAGTATGAGTTTATGATTGTTTACTGCTTAAACTAGGAAAGCTTTGCTAATCAGTGGTTGTTAAAAGTAAGAGTTTAATGAAAGCTTATCAGGTTCTACCTGGGGGTCAGTATATATCAGGTTCCATACTAAGGGTCAGTTATAAATGGAACCCTAATTCTCTTTTGAAATTTTTAGTTTTTGAAATCTGTTAAACTTCCATATGAAAGTGTGGGTGATTATATATTGGTTTCATAATAGTACTGAGTACATTGGATACTTTTCTTCCATTCTTGAGATACTTTATTAAGAATAATATGATCCAGCTCCATCCATGTAAACATAAAAGAAGTAAAGTCTCTATCATTTTTTAAGGCTGCATAATCCATGGTATACATATACCACAATTTGTTAATCCATTCATGGAAGTAAGTGAGGCAAAGGCTTTGTTAAGCAGTTTGATGTAAGCATTGCAAATTGTGTATAAAATTATCACATTGTACCCTACAGATGCATTAATGTACACAGTTATGATTTAACAAAAAAATTATGAGGAAAAGAAAGAAAAAAACCAAAATCTGTTAAACTATATTTTTCTTTTAAATATGCCATGTGACATGGTTCATAATTATTTTTAATACTGAAAATATCTATATTTCTTTAAAGACATAATTACTAGAAAAATTGTGCTAAAACCAATATAATGTTATACTATAATTATTTGAATTATGCTCTGTAATCACAGTCACCACCAAGTAGTAGTTACCAAAAGTCGTAGGATCTCTGAGGAAATGGCCTTAAACATCCTAATCATATAAAACTCATAGCCGGACTGGGAAAATGCCTTATTAATTATTAGATATTTCCCACCCTGGCTTCTAAAGAAATCCTATTGTCCTTGAGTTAAAATTGTAACATTAGTGTATTTCATACTAGCAAAGACTTAAACCTTTTGATAGATTTACTTTTCCTAAATTTCCTGCAATTAACCTTAAACTAAAGTTTCTACCTCAGTGCCACTGTTTATGGTATGTCCTAGAGTTGTGAAAAGTAAAAGTGCAGCTCCATTTCCTCTAAAATATCTCAGCATTGTGGTATTGGAAGGGTCTTGGAGCTTACTTAGTCAAAATTTCCAAATATAATTAGAATTCCTTTTATAACTGACCCCAAAGAGGGTCATCTAGTCTCAGCCTAACCAGCTTCAGTGACTGAGCTCATCATTTCACTGTTGAAGAGCTTTTAGTTATCATAAAGCCTGTTTTTAAGACAGGGGGAACTTTGCATCTTTACAAGTTGACTATAGGGGTGCTCTTTAGAACAATGTAGGATGTATTTATTTCTTCCTTTTAATAAAATATTAAATATCTGAAGAGAATAATCATCTTATCTTTCAACATTTCTGTTCACAAATTTCTCCATTGTTTAGCACTTCCATGATTGCAAACTTCTTACCATCCTATTTTGGATACTTTCTAGTTTGTTCTCATTAAGATATTTCAGGACATGATTCATCTACTCATTATATGGTTATTAGCCTCCAATTATGTGCCAGGAACTGGGGATACAGTGGTGAATATGACAGTCGCTCCATGCTCAAAAGGCTAGGCAATAAATGGGTAAATATACACATATATTCATATTTTGGGTAATGGTAAATGCTGTAAAGAAAAACAGAGTACAGTAAAAGTATATGAAATGTTGGCAATGGAAGAGGACTGTCTTAGATAAGGTCCTCCAAGTAAGGAGGACCAAGTCTCCAAGTAAGTGACATTTGACCTGAGACCTCAGTGAAATGCAATGCATGTGCAGAGATCTTGAGGAAAGATATTCCAGGTGGGACAAAGCAAGTGCAAAGGCTCTGAAGTGGGGATGATATGACAGATGTTAATAACTGATAGATGTTTGCAGCTTTCCCCTTCTCCTGACTGGCAAGGAACCTTGGAAAGCCTAAACCTATGTGGTTCTTTCTTAGCACAAATTCTTTTAGGTTTTTGTTGTTGTTGTTCAGCTTCTTCCTTTCTCCTTGATACATATATGCATATACATGTACACACACACACACACACACACATTTTCCTAAAGAAAATACCGTCTCTGTCAGATCAGGTCTTTCAGATTTGTGATACCAAATTGAAAGACTGAAAAAAGGGAGAGAATTAGAGTAGAGAAGCAGGACAGAAATGTGTTTTCATCCAGCAAGGCATCATTGAAAATTGCAAACTCAAATTCTTACAGGGCATAGGAGTAACACAGATGACTAGTGCAGGTTGGTTGTAATGCAATGATGGGATAGGGCTCCAACTGTGGCATACCCCATATAAAGAGGTCAGCTCCTACTCAACTAGAGCAGATTGCTGGAATGCATAATGTAAACCCAGCATTGCCATATGTCATAATTTTTCAAGAATAGTAACAGATTTGTGTTTTGCATGAGATTTTATAATTATAAAAATACTGCCATGGGACTCCCACGTCTAGAAAGATGAAGTAGGCATATTTGTTCTTATTTTATTAAGTATAATTAAAACCATATATATAAAGTATAAGAAGACTCTGAAAGGTAGGAGAAAAAAAGAAATCATCTAGAAATGTTGGGACCCATGGAAATGCACTAGGGTGAGTTCCCTTAGTTTACTTTGTTTTGCTTACTGTATTCCATATTTGAAGCTAAATAGGCTAAAAAGCTGAAAAAAAAAATCAGTGGAGACAGATACAAAAGCCCCAAGAAAATCCTACTATTTCTAACTTCCAAACTGGAAAACGGAATCTTAAGAAGATGGAAAACTCTATTCAAGCTGAATGATATAGAAATATTTAACACAGGTATATAAAAAACTAGGATGGGTAAAGAAAGGTAAGGTTTCTATACTTGAATTGATAAAATGATGATACAAATTGTAGTATGTATGTATAATGTAATACTTAAAGCCAACCATTTGAAAAGCTATATAAAATGATATTTACTTATATATGATAACATTATAGAAACATGAAAATAGTATTCCAAAAAATGTTCAAGTCTTCAATAGGAGGACAAGAAAAAGAAAACAGAAATGAAAAATAGAATAAACAATAAAATCGTAGACTTAACCCCAAACATAGCAGTAATTACATTAAATGTAAATGACCTAAATATATAAATTAAAAGATAGAGATAGGGAGAATTGTATTCAAAACATGACCCACCTTTATGCTCTCTAAGAGAAATTCACTTCCAGTATAATAGTATAGGCAAGATAAAAATATAGGAAAAGATATACTATGCCAGTATTATTTGAAATAAAGTAGGAGTGGTTATATTAATACTAGATAAATTAGACTTAGAGAAAAGGCCATTACCAGAAACAGAGAGGCATTATTTAATAATAAATATTGCTATTTTTAATGATAAACTCAAAACAATTATAAATGTATACATACCAAACAATAGAGCTGCAAAATATGTGAAGCAATAACTAATTGACTAAAAGGAGAAATAGATAAATCTATTATAGTAAATAAAAATCTATAAATCTGTTATAGTTTGCAATTTCACACTCCTCTCAACATTTGAGAGGAAATCAGAAAGGAAGTATATACAGAGGGTGCCAAAAAATGTATGCACATTTTAATAAAGGGAAAAAAAACTGTATTAACATTATAATGCTCAATAGATACTGATAACACTTGTTATCTTGCATATTGTATCTTATATCTATTGTAATTGCAGAAATTGAATGTAACTTGAGTATTACAATTTTAATACAGACTTTTCCTTTCTTAAAATGTGTAAACATTTTTTGGCATCCTCTGTACTAGAACACTAGAACTACTATAACAAAATTTTAGAGATTGGGTGGCTTTAACAGCATGACTTTATATTCTTACAGTCCAGAGGCTGGAAGTTCAAAATCAAGGTGTCAAAGTTCTAGTTTCTCTTGAAGCTTCTCTGCTGGGCTTGCAGGTGACTGCCTTCTCAGTACATGTCCACATGACCTTTCCTCAGTGTGAATGTACATCCCTGGTGTCTCTTATGGAAACCAGTCTTATTAGTCACTTGTATGATCTTATGATGTCAATTAACATTTAAAAAATCCCTATTTCCAAATAAAGTTACTTTGGAGATCAGGGTGTATTTGGGGTAAAGGAACATAATTTACTCCATAATAATATAAAAGAACTAAACATGACCATCAACCAGCAGGATATAATTGATATTTATAGACTACTCTATCCAATAGAAGTAGAATGTATATTTTTTGGCAAATGTTCGTGAAACATATGCCAAGAGAGACCATAATGTGGAGCATAAAGCAAACCTCAACAATTCCTTTTCTTCTTTCTTTCTTCTTTCCTTCCTTCCTTTCTTCCTTCCTTCCTTCCTTCCTTGCTTGCTTCCTTCCTTCCTTCCTTCCTTCCTTTTCTTTCTTTCTTTCTTCGACAGAGTCTCACTCTTTTGCCCCAGGTATAATGGCACAGTGTGGCATCACAGCTCACAGCAACCTCAAACTCTTGGGCTCAAGCAGTCCTCTTGCCTCAGACTCCCAAATAGCTGGGACTACAGGCACCCCCCCCCATGCTCAGCTTGTGTTTCTATTTTTTTTTTTTTTTGTAGAGAAGGGGTCTTGCTCATGCTCAAAGTGTCTCAAACCCCTGAGCTTAAGTAGTCCACCTGCTTTGGTCTTCCAGAGTGCTAGGTTTACAGGCATGGATCCCTGTGCCCAGCCAACCTCAACAACTTCAAAAGAGTTGAAATCTTAGATGTGTATTTACTGACAAAAATGGAACCAAACTAGAATTTAATAACAGAAAGATAACAGAAAATTCTCTACTACTTATAAACTGGATAAGATACATCTAAATAACTCTTAAACAGGAATTTTCAAGAAATCAAATACATTAAACTGAATGGAAATAAAACACATCAAAATTTGTAGGACACAGCCAAAGCAATGCTGAAAGAAACAGTTATATAACTAAATACATATATTAGAAAGGAGGAAAAGTCTCAAATCTATAATCTAAACTCAAATTTCAAAAACTTACCAAAGAACAAAATAAATTCCTTTCCCCCAAATAAAGAAAGAATAAAGAGAATGATAATCATTGAAATTAAAAACAGAAAAAAACTAGAAAATCAATAAAACAAAGAAACAATTCCTTGAAAAGATAAGCAAAACTTTAGCTCAACTGATAAAAAACATAAATTACTAATATCAAAAATAAAATAAAAGATATTATTACAGACAATGTAGACAATAGAAGATAATAAAGGCATACTGCAAAATGACCCTACACGTGTAAGTTTGGCAATGTAGGAAAAAAACAGACCATTTCCTGAAAAGGCACCATCTACCACAACTTAGATAGAAATAGATAATATGAATCACCATGTAACTATTAAGGAAATTGAGTCTATAATTTAATCCCTTCTCCCCCCTCCCCAAAACTCTCCAGGCCCATATAGTTGCACTGGAGAATTCTACCAAACAGAAAAGTTAACACCAATTGGATACAATCTCTTTCTTTCTGAAAATAGAAAAAAAGGACTCATTTCCTAAGTTATTTTATGAAATCGGTATTACCTGATATCAAAACCAAAGATAGTACAAAAAAATTCTATCACTGTACTTTATGAATATGATACACAATCTTTAACAAAATATTAGTGAGCAAAATTTGGCAATCTATATAAAGAATTATATAGCATGAACAAACAGAGTAGAAGGGTACAAGGAACATAAACCTAGTTTAATATTTAAAAAATTGATTGCTATAATCTACCATAGTAACAGCCTAAAGAAGAAAAAATTACATGGTCATACCAACTGATAGAGAAAAAAAAACTAGACAAAATTTAATACGCATTCATGATTAAAAAAAAAAAAACTCTAAGAAAAATAAGAACAGAGGGGAAATAACTCAACTTTATAAAGAGCAAACATTATAATGGAGAATGACTAAATGCTTTCCCCTAAGATCAGAAATAAGCCAAGGATATCTATTTTTTATACTCTTTAAAAAAATATTTAACACATTGATGCAAGTTCTAGCAAGTGAAATAAGGCAAGAAAAAGAATAAAGGCATATAAATTGGAAAGGAAGAAATAAGTTGACTTTTCTTGCAGATAACATGATTATTTACATAGAAAACCCCAAGAAATGTACCAAAAACACTCTTATAGCTAACAAGTAAATTCAGCAGTGTTGCAGGATTCAATTTAAACATACAAAAATCAATTATATTTTTACAAGCAGTGAACATATGGACATCAAAATTAAAACATAACACCATTTAAAATTACTCAAAAAATGAAATAGGTGAATATCTAACAGAACATGTGCAACTTTCATGCTGAAACCTGCACAATGTTTATAAAAGAAATAAAAAATCTAAATAAATGGAGAGTGTAACATGTCATCTATTGGAAGACTCAAAATAGTAAAGATTTCTATTTTCCCCAAATTGATAGGCAGGTTGTAGTGTGTTGCGCAGTGGCCCCTTAAGAGACATGTTTACATCTTAATTCCTGGAATCCATGAATGCTACCTTACTTGGAAAAAGAGTCTTTGTGGATGTAATTAACTTAAGAATCTTGACATGAGAGGATCATCCTGGATTATCTGAGTAGGCATAAATCCAGTGATAAGTGTTCTTAAAGGAGACACAGAGAGGAGAACACAGACACAAAAAGAAGATAATGTGAATGTGAGCAGAGAGAAATGCAGCCATAAGCCAAGAAATGCTACAAGTACCAGAGGCTGGAGGAATTAAGGAAGCATTCTTCCCTGAAGCCTTTGGAGGGAGTGCCACCTTACTGGTACCTGGATTTCAGATTTCTGGCCTCTAGAACTATGAGAAAATAAATTTCTATTGCCTTAAGCCACCAATATTGTGATAACTTCTTACATCAGCCACAAAAAGTAACATACAGGTTTAACACAGTTTTTATCAAATTTTCAGCAAGACTTATTGTAGATAAAGACAAGATTATTGCAAAACTTATAGGAAAAGGAAAAACAATTAAAGAAAAGCCTATTTCTTTTAAAGAATACTTGTTCTTTGTAAAGATAAACAAAATTGATAGACATCTTATTAGATTATCCAGGAATAGAAGAGAATGGACTGAAATAAACTCAATCAAAAATGAAAAAAAGAGGAATTACAATTGATACCACAGAAATACAAAATATCATCTGTGAATACTATGACAATCTCTATACACATAAACTCAAAAATGTAGAAAAAGTGGACAAATTACTGTAAATACACAACCTCCCAACATTCAATCAGGAAGAAATAGAATGTCTAAAAGACCAATAATGAGCAATAACATTGAAGCAGTAATGAAAACTCATAGAACAAAAAATAGCCCTGGACCAGATGGATTCATGGCTGAATTTTACCAGACCTATAAAGAAGAGGTACCCATACTGCAGAAATTGTTTCATAATACTGGGAAGGAAGGAATTCTCCCCAACTCATTTTACGAAGCCAGTATTTTTAGCCAGTATCCTAAAGCTAGAAAAGGACATGATGAAAAAAGAAAATTACAGACCAATATCATTTATGAATATGAATCCAAAAATCCTCAATAAAATACTAGCAAACAGAATTCAACAGCACATAAAAAAAAATGCACCATGATTAAGTTTCATCTCAGGGATGCAAGGATGGTTCAACATATGTAAACCAATAAATATGATACACCACATAAACAAAAGGAAAAACAAAGACTAGATAATTATCTCAACTGATGCAGAGAAAGTATCTGACAAAATTTCAGTATCCTTTCATGATAAACCCCCCAACAAATTATGCGCAAAAGGAACATATCTCAAGATAGTAAAAGCCGTGTATGACAAACCCACAGTTAATGTTATACTGAGTGGAGGAAGTTGAAAGCATTCCTATCAAGAACTGGAATAAGACAAGGGTGCCTACTGTCACCACTTCTATTTAATATAGTGTTAGAAATCCTAACCAGAGCAATTAAGCAAGAGAAAGAGATAAAGCATATGTAAAGCAGGAATGCAGAGGTCAAACTATCATTTTTTGCTGACAGTGTGATCTTATATCAAGAAAACCTCAAAAGACTCCACCAAGAGACTGTTGGAATTGATAAATAAATTTAACAAAGTTTTAGGTTACAAAATCAATGTACACATATCAGTAGCATTTCTATACACCAATAGCAATCAAGCTGAGAATCAAATTAGAGACTTAATACCATTCACAACAGCTACAAAGAAAATGAAATAGCTAGGAATATACTTAACTAAGAGGGTGAAAGACCTCTACAAAGAGAACTGTGGAACACTGAGGAGAGAAATCACTGATAGAGAAATGAATAAACATATCATGCTCATAGATCAGTAGAATCAACAATGTTAAAATGTCCATACTACTCAAAGTAATTTACTGATTCAATTCAATCCTATAAAAAATAATTCTGTGCTTTATTTGGAAACAGAGCCTAAATAGAGAATGCAATCTTGAGCAAAAAGAAAAAAACCTGGAGGCTTCACATTATCAGACTTCAAACTATACTACAAGCCTATAGTAACCAAAATAGCATGATATTGGTACAGAAATAGAGACATAGACCAATGTAATAGAACAGAGAACCCAGATATAAAACCATCCACATACATCCAGCTGATCTTTAACAAAGCAGAAAACAATATAACAATATACACTGAGGAAAAGAATCCTTAGTCAATAAAAGGTGCTGGGAAAATTGG
>NW_003852415.1:4932888-4937723 GCF_000181295.1 Otolemur garnettii
ATAGAAGGCATGCTCAGCATCACTGATCATCAGGGAAATGCAAAATAAAACTGCAATGATATACCACCTTACCCTAGTTAGAATGGCTTTTATTAAAAAGTTCAAAAACAATAGACACTGGTGTAGATAAAGAGAGAAAGGAACACTTATTACACTGTTGGTAGGGCTGAAAATCAGTTAGTGGGACTTACAACTATGGAAAACAGTAAGGAGATTCCTCAAAGAATAAAAGTAGACATGCTATTTGATCCAGCAGTTGCACTATTAGGGAAAGAAGTCATTTTATCAAAGAGTCACCTGCACTTGAATGTTTATTGTAGCACAATTGCAAAGATGTGAAATCAATGCAAGTGCCTATCAATTCATGAGTGGATTAACAAAACTTATGAATTAACATGATATGTGTGGCCTATGAAGTACTACTCAGCCATGAGGAAGGATGGAAAAGGAGGGCCTTTTGCAACAATTTGGATGGAACTAGAGACTATTCCTCTAAGTGAAGTATCTAAAGAATGGAAAAACCAACACCATATATACTTGCTATTAAACTGAAACTAACTGTTGAGCACGTATATACACAGAGGGAAGTAAAACTCAGTGGAAATCAAGCAGAGGGAATGGGGGGAGTAGGAGATGGGCAAAAACCTGCCTAACCTATACAAGGGATGCTATTTGGGTGATGGCAACCCTGACTTAAATGTAACAAAATTGATACATGGAGCCCAAACTATTTGTACACCTGTAATATTTTGACATTGACAAAAAACAAGAATAGCATGGAGAAGTGAGCCTACTCAATTAAAAAAATGTGTTACATACATACAGGGATCGAGACTGTGTATTATGTGTATTGGTGGAGAGGTAGACATATAGATCAATGAAATGGAATAGAGAACCCAGAGACATAGCCATCCAAATATGCTCAACTGATTATTGAAGAAAGCACAAAAGCAACTCAATGGAGGAAAGATAGCCCTTTTAACAAAAGATGCAATTGCTGGAACAATTGAATATCCATAGGGAAAAACATGAATTTCAACCTAAATGTCACAGTTTATACAAAAATTAGCTCAAAAATGGCTCACAAACATAAATGTTAAGTGTAAAAGTATAAACCTTTTAGAAAAAAACAAATTTTCTAGAGGATCTCAGATTAGGTGGAGAGTTCTTAGAATTGACACCAAAAGCTCAATCCCTAAGAGGAAAATAATAAATTAGAGTGTGCAAAAGTTAAAGACTTTCTTTGTGAGGAATCCTGTTAAGAGGATCAAAAGATGAGCTATGGGGAAAATATTTGCAATATTCAGTAAAGGATTAGTATCTAGAAAACACAAAGAACTCTCAAAGCCCAACAGTTGAAAAAAAAAAAAAAGATATAGAGAAGCTGAATTACTCATTTGTTCCTTGTGGATGTAAAATGGTACAGCAACTCTGGAAAATAGTCTGGCAATTCCTTTAAAAAACTAAACCTGCAATAATAACCCATGCAATTGTAGTCCTGGCCATTTATCCCAGTTCAAGAACATTTGTAGGAGATTATATTATAATAGCCAAAAACTAGAGAGAACCCAGATATTCTTCGATGAGCAAATGGTTGAACAAACCACAAAACATCTATAGCATCTGCAACATGGAATACTGGCCAGTAATGAAAAAGGAATAAATTATTGATACATCAACAGTGAGATGAATCTCCAGAGAATTATACAAAGCCAGTCTTCAAAGGGTACATACTGTATGATTCCATGTATATGATGTTCTTCAAATAACAAAGGGTACATATTGTATGATTTCAGGTATATAATGTTCTTCATAGAGTAGCAGACAGGTTAGTGGTTTCCACTAGTCAGGGTTAAGGGGAGAGAGGATTGGGCGTGACTGTAACAGGGCAATGTGAGGGATCCTCGTGATGATGAAAATGCCTTTGTCTTGATGGTACAAATGTCAGTATTCTGCTTTTGATGTGTTACTCTTGGGGGAAACTGGATGAAGGATACTTGCGTTCTCTCTGTATTATTTTTAACAACAATCATGTAAATGTAGAATTAACTAAAAAATGTCATCAAAATCTTACTGTCGGCCAATTAGAACATGAGCAGGCCAAATATTGCCTGCTCATTCTACTTTGTGCTCTTGGACCTCTGTAATAACATACAGTGAGGGCAGAGAGAAGGCCAAAGAAGAGTGGGGTATGAGGATGTGAAAGAGAAGATGTGGACTGGTGGATAAAGATAATCCAGAATATCTGTGGGATGTGATGGAAGCGGGTAGAAAAAGAGGACTTTTGTTGGTGATGGATTATGCTTGTATGTTTGATAGACCTTTCTTCTTTCCAAGAACTTCAGGGGAATACATTAACCAATGCATTTCTTTAACTGTGATGTTGCAGTGAGACTGAGCCACATAGATCTAGCTCTGACAGAGTTATAAGTTCAGTGTTAGAAAAATCTTGTGGTTACAGCTAACCCTGGAAAGAGCCTGAGGTGTGTGTAAATAGGAGATTCAAGTGGGAAGTGGCCACATGTACATATACTAACTTTGTTTGCTTTGCAGCCCCTTGCTATCCATTTTCAATTGGCACATACTCATGGCACATTTTCCTGGTAAGGAGAAACTTGGCTTTCCATAGGCTTCTATCCCTGGTTCTTGTTTCCAGTTTCTATCTAGAATTCTAAGATGATAGTACTCAACTCAGGATATATATGGAGACATTGCTGTGAGGCTGGGTAGAGGGATTTGATGAGGTGCTGCAAGTCTGTACGATCTCTCTGATCTAAGAGCACACTGCAGGAGAGAAAGCGCGCATGTGTGTGTGTGTATGTGTGTGTGTGTGTGTGTGTATTGGAGGGGGGAGGGCTATCGCTCTTTGCTTATCATGGTCAGTCTGGGTGTTCTTGTGCCATTTAAGCCACTGACTGCTGATTCTGGGCTGAGAGCAAATGAGCTCAGGTGCATGGAATTGAAAGGTAATGAGAATGATTAATCAAATTCCTTCCAGTAAAGAGTGCAACGTGCCAGAGTGTGTCCTGGATAACCCTTCTACATGTGAATCAGGGGCTGGGCTCTGCCCTCAGGTGTCTGACATCTGCGGGTAGACATCTGTGCTTGGAGTGAACTGGGAATGATTGGAGGGAGGCCACTTTTGGCATAATGTCTTTGCTTTATCAGGCTGCTTTGCCAAGGTTTGCTCACAATCTCCTCTGGCCATGCTCAGTTAGTTATGGAAAACAGGGCGAACATGAGTAATGGGAAATGCAGTTAGCTGTGGGGGCAGGATGGGCTCAGTGGTTTCCTCTGTACTGTGGAAAGCTCCACACGGTGGCTACGGTGGTTTCAAACCAGTGCAGAAACATATCTGAGGAATAAATCACTCTGTTTTTGGCATGTTTATCTACCTAATTATATCTATCTTTTTCTTTTTTTTTTGAGACAGAATCTCACTCTGTCACCCTTGGGTAGAGTACTGTGGCATCATAGCTCAGAGCAACCTCAAACTCTTGGGCTCAAGTAATTCTCTTGCCTCAGTCTCCTGAGCAGCTGGGACTACAGACACTTGTCATTATACCCCACTCATTTTTCTATTTTTAGTAGAGATGGAGTCTCACTCTTGATCAGGCTGGTCTCAAACTCCTGAGCTCAAGCAATCCACCTGCCTCCACATCCTAGAGTGCTAGGATTACAGGTGTGAGCCACCACACCCTGCCTGTAGCTGTCCATTTACCTCACTTGAATCTAATTTTAGGTAAACAGATAGGAATGAGTTGATTTTGGAAGACCTAGATTTGAACTTTTAGCATTCCTTGATGTCTACAGTAAGTATATAATCTCATTTAAGGGACAACTCTTAATCTACAATATAAAATCCAGTAAGATAAAGGAAACTAAATGTTTTCAGGTTTTATAGTTCTAGTCCTGATTTGGCAGCTAATGAATTAGTCACTCTTTGGGGTATAATTTTCCTTCCCAGAGGGTCATCCTGTCTACCTGCCAGAGCAGATAGATAGAAAATGATGCCTGGTACATGGTAGTACTTAGTGTGTGTCCTTGTCTTTACCCAACTCTCACCTGGAAGAAATTTTTATACTTTGACCTTATAAAATTCTCTGATAAGGAGTCTCTCCCAGTAGAGGTACATTTTTTCCAATTGATGTTATAAGGCTTAATAGAGAGGCCCAAGGAGCAGAGAAAAAAGGAGTGGGTAAGGAGATTGTGAGGAGAACTAGGTTCTAATACACAGTCTATGCATCAGGAAGTGCGTCTTAAGCTAAACATTGATTTATTGGTAGGAGGCAGAATTACTGGGACCCTAAAGGAGCAGGCAGGAATAACAGGACTTTGGGAAACTAGGCAGCAGAAACAACATTCAGGCCTCTACCACCGTGAATGGCATTTGAGAATCATTTGCTTTAGATTAAGAATTGGACGAGACACATATAATTGATTGAGCCTGTCATGTGATCAAGTCTTTGGCGCTTGATTATGGAAAAAAGGAAATACATTTTTTTCCAAATTTGCTTTTATAGCATGCTATCCCCTCAGTAGGGATTTCCCCCAACATGGGAAGAGGCTGGAATGTTGGATTAGCCCCCTCCTTCCCACCCCCACATGACAGACATCCACCGTGCTATGCCATTGATTAGCTGTGTGACTGTGGATAAGACGTTCATATTTCTGACCCTCAGCGAATCATCTGTAACATGAGAGGTCTGGAACACATCAGTCATGTTCAACTTTTACTTTGTAAAAGTAAAATTTTATTTAGATACCCAAGATGGAAAATGTGCAAAAAGTAGACCTGCTCTGACTAGGGAAGATCATGAGGGTGGAATGAGAGA
>NW_003852415.1:4938784-4939580 GCF_000181295.1 Otolemur garnettii
AAAAAAAAGCCTGAGAAAACTTCCCAATCATAAAAAATTATTAAAAATGAACACATTTTCATTCTAAAGTAATTAACTTAATTACAAAATGAAGTTGGTGCTGAAATTGAAATTAATTATCTTAAAAAAATAGCATTTTATTGACTTTGAACTCAATGAGCCAGCACAGTTATAAATCTAAGCACCCACATTTCTTGAACTTACGAAGGAGAACTTCTTACCTCTGTATATGATGAATGTGTTTTATACCTCCCAGGGCAGAAGACCAGTGACTAGAAAATACTGTGTCCATGAAATGGCTCATGACTATTTTATTGGCCATCTGCATAGGAAAGGTATTTTGGATACTATTATTTGGCTCAGTGCAGATGTTTAAACCAGTAGCAGATTCTATTTAGACGTCTAAGAACCAATCCCTTTGTTCTTGGTACTACCTTCTTGCAAGGTCTGGAAGGTAAGACAGTCCTTGTCCCTCCATGTACTGCTGTCTTGACCTAATGACATCTGCAAGGAAGTCCTTGATAAATGCTATAAGATCCCAATGTCAAGGCTGAGCCTTTAGGACTATCTGTGACTCTGCCCTTTAACACTTGTGGACAGCAAGGAAGGTAAGGAATAAATGAAGAAGAGTCCTCTGCTTTTTCTTTCTTTTTCTCCTCTTTAAAGAACTCTAAGGTAATTAGGTTTCTTTACCAGCAATGAGAATGAGAAGAAACCAAATTCCATTTTCAGTATCTTACTGTCTCCTTAAAGAGAGATGGGAGGATAATAGATGGACAGATAGATGGGGGCAGAC
>NW_003852415.1:4940026-4946783 GCF_000181295.1 Otolemur garnettii
ACTTGCAAGGTAGATATCATTATTCTTACTTTATGCCTGAATGAACTACAAGTGAAGGTATATTAATGACCTATGTCCCAAAGCTAGCAAGGGACAGAGGAAGAACTTGAATCCTGTGCGCTTCAGGTTCTGAGGATGGTGCCACCTTCACTGCATCCCTTGGCCATGCTGGTCAGATTATAGCTTATATTGCTTTTGAGGTTTTCTGCTCTGCCCACCCTTAGATCACTGTACCGATGCAGTACTTTATGTCAATGTCACTAAAATATTATTTTCTTCTTCAAGTCACTTCCAATTATCAGGCTAGCAGCAAGGTTAGGGTGCAGGGTGAAGATTGAAGGTGGTCTTGGGTATCAAACAGGAGGAACACTGAGCTAGAAGACCCTACGTGACCTGAGCTAAGTGACAACCCCTTGAAATCTTGTTTTTCTCTTTGTCATAAAGATCTTGATAATATCTTCCCTACATTCCTCATGAGGCTAATTCTAGGGTCCCAAATCATAAACTGTAAAGCATTGGTTATGGGTAAAGGGTGGTTCCTTGCAACACTAGGGCTCCTGGCTGAGATGCAGCCAAAATGGCTTCTTTTCTGGCAACAAAGGCTATCGGTCCAGGAACAGAGAGTTCCCAGGCAGTAATTCGACAGACTTCTTTCTCTTCCTTCCCTACTCCCAGAATCTCCCTGATCCAATAAGGACTCTCAAAAATGGTCTGGGGAATGCTGGTGAGTTACTGCCTGCTTTGGTGTTATGTACCAAGTTATTAACACCATAGGTTCTTCCTACGGGGTTAATGTTTATAATGTAGTCTATGTGTTCTGTGGCTGATAGGAATTATTTGGTGGATCAAGTAAAAACAATCATGTGCCAGAGCTGCATCCTTGGACCATTTATGGCTATGTGGTTTGGGTGGAGCAGGAGATTTTTAGGTCTTTTCTGTATTCTCCCTCCTCATCATAGTATAATGGACTCTCAAAACAGAGATCATTCTAATACGTTTCATAGGAAAATGCTGCTGATCTTTAATGAGTATCTAATTTGTGTCAACTTAGGGCCTGATACTCTCCCACATAGAACTTCATTGAATAACTGACCCAGGTGAGTTGGATATTACTATTGTTATTTAACAGGTGCAGGTACTATTGCTCTGGTTAAATAATGTTCCTGAAATCACCTAGCTAGTAAGTGATTGAGCCAAAATTTGAATTCAGTTTTGTGATGCCAAGCGCAAGGGTCTTTTAACTACGCTTAGGCTTCTTGGTGTATACCCAGCCACACTGATAAGGAGCCCGTGGTGTTGTAGTGAGTCATTGCAAGAGTCGTGAGAAACAAGTTTGTAACCAACATTGTACTATTGATTCTGAAATTGGAGGGGATGGAAGAGGGAGAATCCTGAGAAGAGATGAAAAAATGGAATAGAAAAGACTTAAACATAACACTTGTTTAATTATAAAAATTAATTCACATTCTTAGAGAAAGAGGTTGGTGCAGAGGCCTGGGCAAATGAAGTTGTATTAGAATGCAGCCGTGTTCATTTGTTTCCATATTGTTTCTGGCTCCTTTTTCTCTGCAGTGGTGGAGTTGAGTAGTGGCCTGCAGTACTGAAAATATCCCCGATAGTTTGTTGACTCCTGATGTAGAACATTGAAAAATACAGAGGAGTATAAAAGAAAGCAAAAGTGACTGACCTAGAAGTAGCTCCTGCAACATTTTGCTGTATTTACTTCAATTTTCCTTCCCAATCATTAAGTTTTTGGAAAATGTAATTTTAATGGCTGAATTATATTCCTTTTTTTTTTTTTTGAAACAAAGTTTCACTTTGTTGCCCTTGGTAGAATGCTGTGGCATCATAGCTCACAGCAACCTTACAGTGATCCTCTTGCGTCAGCCTCCCCAGTAGCTGGGACTACAGGTGCCCATCACAACACTGGCTATTTTTTAGAGGCGGGGTCTCACACTTGCTCAGGCTGATCTTAAGCAATCCACCACCTCAGCCTCCCAGAATGCTAGGATTACAGGCATGAGCCACTGCGCCTGGCCTGAATTATATTCTTTTCCATACTTTAATTATTCCTTTTTCAGACATTCATCTTATTTCTGTCTTTTCCTGTCATAAATAATGCTGTACATCTGGGTACATAAATCTTTTTTTTTGTCTCTTTGACATCAAAGTAGTGAGATTAGTTCCAAAGTACTGACATCCCTAGAAGTAGGATCATTGGATTTTATGGTACAAAAATGTTCAAGGGAAATTACAGCAATTCTCTTTAACTCACCTGCAGAGAGTAAGAGCCAGTGCTTGCCTCAGTAACCCTTCATTAGTGTTGAGGGGCATGATTTTATTTTTGAAATTTTTATTATTTACAATATGAAAATTTTCTCCTTTTTATTGTTCTATGAAATTTTTATATCATAGACTTATTTTCTATTGAGATTTGAATTTTTCTCTTATTTTGATGGGATTTTTTATCAATTAATAACATTATAATTTGGTATTATAAATATATACAAGTGCCAAATGCTATTTTTCCTCTTAATTTTGTTTGTGATGTTCTTTGAGTAGCAGAGATTTTTTTTTTTTCCTGTAGTGAAAACCATTGGTTGACTATTTCCTTTTATGATGTCTTCAGTTGCTTTTTTGGTGCTCAAAAATGCTTTCCCAGTTCAGAGATTAGATAAATATTCATTTGCATTTTCTAATTTCTTAATTTAACTTTTTAATCTCTATGAAATTGATTGTTTACAAAGTACTAAATGAAATTACTTCTTTTTTTTCTAAATTACATACCTTCTCAGCACTGTTTATTAGTTTATCTTATTCCTCACTGATTTATGATAATTCCAATATTACAGAAGCTTTTGTATACACTAAGTTCTTTGCCACATTAAATTAACATTTCAGCAATGTTTATACTGGTATTACACTGCTTTAATTGTTGTATCTTTACAGTATGGACTAGTACCTGGTAGGGTAGTCCTTCTTTATTATTATTAATTTTTATATATACTGTTGAAAAAGTGTAAGTGTTTATCGGGCTTTACCAACAAAGTATATAGAGTGGGGGTTGTTAAACCAGGATCCGTGATCCTAATGTAACTCACCTCCTATTTTTGTAAAATGAAGTCTTACTGGAACACAGTAGTACTCACTGATTATCTATTGGGTCATTCCCACTGCAGTTGTGACAGAGATTGTGTGGACCACAAAGCCTTCAGTATTTACTATCAGAAAGTTTGGGGACTCTTGATTTAGAAAATTTGGAATAGGAATCCAAGTAGACAGGAAACCAGTGTTACTTGGTCGGGAGACACCACAGATTCCAAGAGGGACTTTGGCTATTTGCTGGAGCTTATTGGGTCTCAGCCTGTACTTCCTTACGGAGGAGGAAGTCAGGATAGAGCCACCTCTCTCTTATCTGCGGTCCACCTTGCTGTTAGCTATACTGCTACGTTGACAATAAGCATTTCTTCCCAGGCTGACTTCTCTCTACAACCCTGGACACTTCTTATGAGGTGGAGAGTATCAATATATAATGTTAACCTAAAGAAAATAAACACTGCCAGACAAATCTGCTGCTTGAAAGAAAATCATTTCATTACTGGTTAAGTGAGTGTTTTAGATAATCCACTGGTCAGATGGTGTCACCCCTGCTCCTCTCCATTTACCTAGCAGTGCAGCAGTTGGCCGTAAGTCTGGATTAACTGAGGGCTGAAGGTGTGAAGGTCTGAGGCACGAGACCCTGAAAGGCAGCAGTTGGCACTAAGAAGGCTAATTCTTTAAGTGTGTGGGTTTATCTACAAGGCCCTGCATTTTCTCTGTGGCCGGAATGTATTATATGCTCATGGAATGCTTGAGGGGTATTAGAGTGGGGTTTCTATGGATTTTAAAAAATCGAATAACCATATCTCCACAAGGACAGACCATTTCATACAGAGAACACTCAAGCCTCTGTTTGGTTGTTTATTTTTATGACAGTTTTGAAAGTCTGGCATGTCTCAGTGGGACATGCTGGCCTTCTCTTTGTCTGGTCTGGAATGAGCTTTTAAGCACAGCAGGGTGTGATGAAGGATTGTTGTGGTCAGGGCTCCCTGAGAAGCTGATAGGCCTAAAAAGTTAAAACAAAACAAAACAAAAAAACCAGTATGCATGCACATGAGTGCATGTATGCACACATGAAGAGAAAGAAAATTGAAAAGACTTTTAAAAAGTTATATATATATATATTTTCTAGTACAGTCTCAAAATAATGTCAAGAAAAATATATTGGTTACAAGTTGAGGTATAGATAACTATTTTCACAACAACCAAGAATTAAGAAAGGTATTTCTAATACTTTTTACCATCTCAGAATGGAAGGATGGGTTTTAGCTGCTCCAGCCTCAAGACGTTTTCTTCCTTCAAACCACACAAAAATTGATTAAATGAGAATGTGTCAGCTTCTCTGCTGAAGAGAAAACATCTTGGAGATGGGCAGGCCAAGAGGAAGGAAAGAAGGAATGTAAACTGGGAGAAAAAAAGACCAGTAAGAATGGGAAAAAGAACAAAAATGTTGCAGAAACCCGTAATGAGAAATGTGGTTTAGTGATGATCTTCCAAAAGAGCTGGCCTCAGAAGAAGTCACTGGCTCCTGTGGGGATGTTAACATGAGGGCTGGTGTTATTGAATATCTGTGCTCAATGTGACTAGTACATTGCCACGGACTGTTATTACAGTGCATATAAACTCCTCAAAGATCACAGGCCCTGAGGGTTAATAAGAATTCATAGAGGCCAACCTTCCATCCAGTTCAGAAATTCCATCCTCTGATGTTTCTTGACAGAAACGAGTAATTGATTTCTTAGATCTCAAAGGAAGTTTAAACCCTAGAGTAGTAGCTAACATTGTGGGCTGTAGTGTAAGAGGGCCTAAATTTGAATCTGTGCTGTACCATGACCTGGGAGGGTTCCTTGTGTAGACTTAGAGGGCTAAGTCTACATGAGCCTGTTGAATGAGGGTGATAATAGTTTTCATATTTTTGGAATGTAGTGAGGATTTGATGGGATGATATAAATCACTTCACATAGTGCTGTACAATGGTAAGTGGCACTAAATGTTAGCTATTATTAATTTATTATCTTTTGTGTTATATTTTATAGATAAAGAGCAATCTGGAGTAGTAGATATTGCTTTAGTGGTTGACAGCAAGAAGACCCCTTGACTCGAGAGAAATCAAATAAAAGTATTTAAAGTATTTAATGAAAGTATTTAAGTAAGTAATTGAGTGCCCCTTAGTTATTTGGGTAAATTTGGGGTCCTGGCTCCTTCTTCCAATCGAAAGTGCATCATACAGGGTAAAAGAATAATATTTTGTTCAATATAGCATTCTTAGGCTTTGAACTAAAAAAAGGAAGTGAATTACTTTTGGGGAAAAGTGAGGGTAAATAATAAAGCAATTTTATTTGCTGTAAGAATAATTGTGATTTCTAAAATACTATCAGATGGGTGAAAGGAAGGGAGATTAAATTAGTTTTATCTTTGGAGACGCTGAGAACTGGTAATGAGTTAGAAGAAAAGAAATTCTGCTTCTCAGAACCCAAGGTTTTGCGCTAATCTATCAGAAGCCAGAAGACCTTCAGAAAAAGGAATCTTCAAAGATTATGCCTTGTAAACAAGGGCAAGGCCCATTTTATATACAGAGAATTCCAGGAAAAAGACCCTGCAAGTAATATAATGAAGGGATACATGTGAACTTTTTTTCACTTTTTAAAAATTAAACTTTTTATTTTGAGATGATTATATATTCACATGCAGTTATAATAAATACTATAGAGAGGTCCCGAGTATACTTTATCCAGTTTCCTCCATGGTAACATGTGGCAAAACTGTTGTACAGTATCACAATTAGGTTATTGACATTGATACAGTCAAGATACAAAATATTTTCATCACTGCTAGAATCCTTTGATAATAGCCAAGACCACTTTCCTCCCTTTAGCTCCTACTTTACCCCCTACTCAGACCCTAAAAACTACTAATCTGCTCTTCATTTCTATAATTTTGTCATTTTACGATGTTACGTAAATGGGATCATATATTATGCAAGCTTTGGGATTAGCTTTATACACTCAGCAAAATACGAGTTGACCACCATTTGTTGACCTGTTCCCCTCTTGAAGGATACCTGCGTTGTTTCTACTTATGGCCATTATGAAAAAAGCTGTTATAAACATTTGTATACAGATATTTTTTGTGTGTGAACATATGTTTTCATTTCTCTAGAATGATATTCAATGGTGGAATTGCTGAGTAATTGCATGGTTAGGTTAGGTTTTTATGGAGCAGCCAAAGTGTTTCACTCTTGGCCTTCTGGAGGGTATGTAGTGATGTCTCATTGTGGTTTCAATGTGCAATTTCCTAATCTCTAGCAATGTTCAACATCTTTTCATGTGCTTCTCTACCATTTGTATATCCTCTTCAGTGAAACGTCTCTTTAGCTTCTCTGATCATTTCCTAAATGAATTCTTTTAAGCTGTTGAGTTTTGAGACCTCTTTTCATAATCTAGTTATTCATCCTTTGTTAGCTATGTCATTTGCAATTGTATTCTCCTGTTGTGTAGCTTGTCTTTTCATCCTCTTAGCATGATCTTTCACAGAACAAGAGTTTATGATTTTGATAAAGACCAATTTATCAAGTTTTCCTTTTACATTTGGTATCAAATCTAAAAGCTCTTCACCACACTTTATATCTTGCAGATTTTCTGTGTTTTTTCTAACAAGT
>NW_003852415.1:4947088-4952401 GCF_000181295.1 Otolemur garnettii
CTGGGGCTGAGTTTGAACCCACCACCTCTGGCATATGGGGCCAGCACCCTACTCTTTTGCACCACAGGCAGCCCCCACTTTGAGATTTTTCTAATATCAAGTTGTAACACTTGGGTTGAAGTTTGGGTTTTGCCCAAATAGATGGAAGTACCATCGTTTCCACACCATTTGTTGAAAAGGCTGGGTTTCCTTTATTGAATTGCTTTTGCTCATCTGTCAAAAATCAGTCATATATTTGTGCAGGTCTGTTTGTGGCATCTCTATTCTGTTCTGTTGATCAATGTGTCTATCCCTCTGCCAATACCATGTGGTCTTTATTATCATGGCTATACAGTAAGTTTTGAAATGAGCTAGATTGATTCCTCCTATTTCATCTTTTTCAATATTGCTTTAGGAATTCTAGTTCCTTTTTCTTTCTATATAAATTTTAAAATAATCTTGGCTATATCGACACACAATCTTTCCAGTGTTTTGATAGAAAGAGTGTTAAATCTGTAGTTAATTTTGGAGAACTGAAACCTTTATTGTGTTGCGTTTTTAATCTATGAACATAGGATTTCTCTTAATTTATTAGGAATTTGATTTTTTTTGTTTAGGCATTATATAGTTTTCAGCATGCAAGTCCTGTATTTCTCTCTCTCTCTCTCTGTGTCTAATTTTTATAGAGATAGCATCTCGCTATGTTGCTCAGGCTGGTCTTGAATTCCTGGCCTCAAGTCTTCCTTCTGCTTCATGCAACCAAAGTGCTGGGAATGTGTGCATGAGCCACTACACCTGGTTTATATTTTTATTTATATCTAAGTACTTAATTTTTTTGAGCAATTGTAACTGGCATTATAGTTTTGATTTTAATGTTCACGTGTTCATTGTTAAAACCAAGGAATACAGTTGGTCCTTGTGTATTTTTCTTGTGTTTCATGACCTAACTGAACTCAGAGTATTCTAGGGGTGTGTGTGTCTGTGTCTGTGTGTAGATTCCTCTGACTTTTCTACATAGAAACTATGTCATGTGCAAGTAAAAATAGTTATATTCGTTGCTTTCAAATCTATGTGCGTTTTTCTTTGTCTTTTCTTTTTTCACTGGGAAGAACCTCCAGCCCTGTGTTCAGTAAGAATGGTGAGAGAAGATATCTTTGCTTTGGTCTTGATCTTGAAGAAAAAGCATTCAATAATGCATCATTGTTACCTGTTGGTCTTCTGTAGGTACTCTTTAGCAGGATGAGGAAGTATAGAGTTTTATTTTTTTTTCTGAGAGTTTTTTTTTTTTTTAAATCAGGAGTGGGTATTAAATTTTTCCGGTATTTTCCTTCATCAAATAATATGACCATGTGATATTTCTTCTTTTGTGTGGGAACATAGTGAACTACATTGGTAGATTTTTGAATATTGAACCAGTTTGCATCCTTGGAATATATCCCAGGTGGTCATGGTATGTAATTCTTTGTATATATTGCTAAATTCTATTTATGCATATTCTGTCAATTTTTTTTTGTATCTATATTTGTGAAGGATATTGATCTTTGGTTTTCTTTTTATTTGTAGTGCCTTTGTCTCATTTTGGTATCCGGATAATACTAGCTTCATAAAATAAAATGTTTCCTTTTCCTCTAGCTTTTGGACGTTATTCTATAGAATTAGTGTTAATTCTTCTTTAAATGTTTGGTAGAATGCTCTAGTGAAACCATCTGGACATGAAGATTTTATTTGGGGGGGAGGTATTTTAGGATTTAATTTCCTTAATATTTACATGGCTATTCAAATGGTCTATTTTATAGTGGGTGATTTGTGGTAGAGATTGATTTTTTTGAAGAATTGATCCATTTCACTTGAGTTGTCAAATGTATGTATGTGATATTGTTTGTAGTGTTATTTTATATCCTTTTTTTTTTATTGAATGGTAACTATGTACATTAATGCACTTCTGGGGTACAGTGTGGGGTTTTCACATGCAATCTGAAATACTTCCATCAAACTGGTCAACACAGCCTTCATGTCATTTTCTCAGTTATTGCTTTAAAACGTTCACATTCTACTCTTAGAAAGATTCACCTGTACCCCTATAAGGTAAACCTCAGAAGTAATCCCTCCAAACCTCCTCCCTCCACCCATTTTATTATCCTTTTTAATATCTTCTGGGGCTATAGTGGCATCCCTTTTTTAAGTCTTGATAGTGATAATTTGTGTTTTCTCTCATCCTTTGTCAGTCTGGTAAGGGGTTTTTCAATATTATTGATCTTTTAAAGCAATTATCTGTTTTATTGATTTTCTACATCATTTTTGTGTTTTTTTTTAAATTGTTGCTTTTGTTTTTATTCTTTCTTCTGCTTGCTTTGGATTTATGTTGCCCTTTTTTTCCTCCAGTTCCTGGAGATGTGAGCTTAGATGATTGATTTGAGACTTGTCCCCTCTTCCTATCTTGCAGCTAGTGCCCTGTGTTCCTCTCCACACTGCTTTAGCTGTGCCCCATAAATTTTGATGTGTTGTATTCTAATCTTCACTTAGCTTAACATATTATTTTATTTTCTTGAGGGCACCTTTTTGACTCATCTATTATTTAGAAATGTCTTGTTTATACAATTGTTTAGAGAATTTCCTATTTTATTTTTCCTACTATTTCTTTCTAGTTTTTGATTCAATTTTGGTTGGCAAATGCACTCTATATGACTTCAATTCCTTTGATTCTGCTGAGGTTTGCTTTAGCCCAGGATGTGTGCTATCTTGACATACGTTCTGCAGATACTTAAAGAAATGTGTATTCTTTTGCTGTTGGGTGTAGTGTTTGATACTTGCCAATTAGAGGCTGCTGCTTGGTAATGTTGAATTCTTCTATCTCCTTTTCTGATTTTCTGTCTGGTTATCCTGATTGTAAACTGTAATTAAATTCATCTTTCTTTCCTGTTTTTACAGTTTTTGCTTTACATGTTTTGCAGCTCTGTTGTTTAGTATAGTCACAGTGACCCTGTCATCATTATATATTAATCCCTCTGTATCTGGTAATCGTTTTTGTTCTGACATCTAATTCATTTCATATTAATAAAGCATTTCTGATGCCTTTTAATGTCTGCATAATATAGCTTTTATCCTATCTATTTCATTATATCAGAAGCGAGTTCCTTATAAATAGGATATAGTTGTTTATTTTATGTTATTATTTATTTATTTTTCAGAGACAGAGTCTCACTTTATCGCCCTCAGTAGAGTGCTGTGGCATCACAGCTCACAGCAAACCTCCACCTCTTGGGCCTAGATCATTCTCTTGCCTCAGCCTCCCAAGTGTCTGGGACCACAGGTGCCTGCCACAATGCCTGGCTATTTTTTTGCAATTTGTCTGGGGCTGGGCTCGAACCCACCACCCTCAGTATATGGGGCTGGTGCCCTCCTCATTGAGCCACAGGCACCGCCCTGGGTCATGTTTTTAATCTATCCTATCATTGTCTATTTTTTATTTCACATAGTTAGGCCTTGTATGTTTAATGCCATTATTTATATGTTATTTGATTGTTTTTCTTCTGTTTTTTACTTCTCTCCTTTCTTTTTCTTGCTTTCTTGTTGGTTACTTGAACATTTCTTTTTTAGATTTAGTATTTTGATTTATCTGTAAGTGTTTTTGAATGTATTTCTTTGAATAGTATTTTGTAGTGGGTGTTGTAGGTGTTACGCATATACATACGTGCAGACACACGCTCACAGTCTACTGGTACGATTTTCACAATCCATGTAAAGTGTAAACCTTCACAGAAACCTCCCTTTCTGTCCCTTCACCCTCCTCTGTTTATAACATACCTTAGATATTTTGTCTGTATACCTTTGCAACCGTACCAGTGTCATTATTTTTATTTCAGACATCAGACATATTTTAGAACACTCAAGGGAAGAAAAGTCTACTTTATTTACCCAAATTTTTACTTAGTGTGTTGTTTCTTCCTTCCTGATGCTTTAAGATTCCTTTTTAAACAAATCATTTCCTTTGTTGAGAGAATTTCCATTAACCGTTATTTAAAGATGGGTGAGCTGGCAACAAATTCTTTCAATTGTCTTTCATCTGAAAATATCTTGACTTCTAATTCCTGAAGGACGTTTCCATTAGATAAAAGATTCTGGGCTGACAGTTGTTTTCTTTTAGCATTTGAAAAATGTTGTGCCACTTTTTCTGGACTCGATGATTTTTGGTGAGAAATCCACTGTCATTTAAACTATTTTTCCATTATAGGCAGGAAGTTATTTTTTTCTCTGGCTGTTTTCAGTATTCTTTTCTTCACCTCTAATTTTGGAAGTTTGACGGTAATGTGTTGTCTTAGTTGGCTCAAACTGCCATTACAAACTACTGTAGATAGGTAGCTTAAACAATGAACATTTATTTTCTCAGTCCGTGGGTTAGAATTCTGAGATTGCCACATGGTTGGATTCTACCAAGGGCTTTCTTCCTGGTTTGCAGACGGCTACATTCTCACCTGGGAGACTGAAAGGAGAATGGGAAAGAGAGAGAGAGAGACAGGGAATATATGTCTCTTCCTCTTCTTACAAGAGTATTAATCCTATCAGATTAAGAGCCTACTTACATGATCTCAGGTAGCCTTAATTACCTCCTAAAACTCCTATTTCTAAGTACAGTCCCCTCGAGGGTTATGGCTTTAACTGTTTGGACTATACAGTTCAGTCCATAGCATGTGTCATGATGTGGATTTTTAAACTGTATTTAAACTGCTTGCATTTCACGCATCTTTTTCAATCTGTTAGTTTGATGTCTCTTATCAAATCTGGGGCATTTGAAGTCATTACTTCTTGAAATACTGAGGGCATTTCCAGCTCTGTCTTCTTTTTCCTCTCCTTCTTGGACTTCACGGACAGGAATGTTACACCACTTTTGTTACCACCCGCAAGTCTCTGTGGCTCTGTGCACTTTTTCCTGTTCTTTTTTCTTTACTGTTCAGAACGGGTAATGTGTGTCTTCCAGTTGACTGATGGTTTTTTCCCCCTCTGTGTCTTCTGTCCTGCTGTTGTGGCCATCCACTGAGTTTTCTAGCTTGGTTATTGTAGTTTTTCAATTATTGTGGTTTTTAGTTCTAAAATGTCCATTTTGTTCTTGTTTGTATCTTTTTTTTTTTTTTTTTTAATTTGCAGAGACTTCCTTTGCTGAGGTTCTTTCGTTTGTTTCAAGTGAGAACATAATTGCTCCTTGAAGCGCTTTTACTATGGCTGTTTTAAAATCTTCGTTAACATTTGTGGGGTTTCACTGTTGGCATCCGTTGATCATCTCTTTTCATTCACTTTGAGATCATCGCAGTTCTTGCTATGACTAGTGATTTTTTTTTT
>NW_003852415.1:4952661-4963945 GCF_000181295.1 Otolemur garnettii
TGGGGATTCGAACCCACCACCTTAGGTGTATGTGGCTGGCGCCTTAGCCGCTTGAGCCACAGGTGCCGAGCCGATACTCTGGATCTTACTTAAACTTTCTGTTTTACTTGGCTTTCACCTGCAAGGGAAAGATGAGGGAGCCACCTGCTTGCTGCCTGATCCAGGCAGAGATCAGCTTCCTTCCCTGGCCAGCACTGACACCTGAGTTTGGAGCTTGTTCTTACTGGGCAGGGTTAGGAGACATGGCTTCCTATGAGGCCTCTGTGGATACCTCCCGGTCTGGGAGTGACAGGAGCAACTTGTTATTTCCATCACCAGCTGTGATGATGGTGGGGAGATGCCTTATTAACACTGGGTGCTGGTAAAAACCTTGGCTGTCCAGTAAGCCTTCTCTGACACACCTCTGAGAAGATGAGAGAGTGGGGCTTTCTTACTGCTGGTGAGAGTGAAAATCCAGACTCCCACATGGTCTCAATTAATAGCATGGGGGTGGGGGTTTTTGTTTCTGCATGGCAAAGATGAAAGTCCTGGCAACTTGCTTGGCCTTCTCTGACACCGCTCAGGTGGGCAAGCTGGGAGCTTCACTACAGCCTGGCAAGAGTGGAGGTCCAGGTTTTCCACTTGGCCTTTGCTTGGTTGGATCAAAGTGGGACTACACTTTTCCTGTGATGTTTGGCTGAAGTAGAGCAATTACTGTGTATACATTTTCTGTCTTCCTGGACCTTTCCTGTTTGTTCTTTGCCTAGAAAATAGTAGGCTTTTGGTGGGACTTTTTTCATTTGTACCCATTGGTGTTTCTACAGTACAATTTCATCAGCACCAAGTTGGAGATGTATGATACAGAAAGAAAACTCAGAGAATTCACTGCTGCGTCATTCTTTAGGTCTCAAGGTTTCACTCTTCCTTCTATCTACCATTCAGAGTTGTCTTATACTACATGTGTAATAATATGTAGGGTTTGTAGTTGTCCTTAACAGAAAGAGTAGGAACAAGTGTGTCTACTAAATCTTTCCTGGAGCAGAAGTCTGTGTACAAGTCTGTTTTGAAACCTCAAAGCACTTGATAAATGTATGATAAATGATGGATCATGTAATGGTCAATTATATATAGGCTGAAGTTAGGAATTCAGATGAAGGCTCCTGGGAGCTGTCTAGGGTGCTGGACTCTCCTTAAAGCTCTCAGGCTCCGTGGGTGACAATTTCCATTTCATTGTCTTCTAATGGGCTTGAACCTGTCTTAAGTTTTCACTCATTTTGACTGAAGGCTTAACTACTCTGCCCTACCTACTACCCTCAACTTCTAACTGCTGCCTGGTGAACCCATGCTCAGTGAGGCCTTAATAACTGCTTATACATTGACTGTTTTGATAATAATTTGTATTTTCCATCCATTCTAGCCATCCCTTGGCCTGGCTGGATCCTTGGAATACCCACAACACTGTCATGTCTTCAATTGCTAGTGTCTCTGTTACCTTTAGCCACTGAGTTGCCCTATTTGTGAAATGGTAGAATAATCCTCTGCAAAAATGCAAAGCAGAAGAGAGACCCTTCCTTCCTGATATTAATAGTTTCATAGGGAAACTAGAATTAGCTGTAACTAGGGAGGAGTTTTCTGAGAATGTTTATCTATACTGAATTCATTGTTATGTACTTTTAAGGTACAGAGAACAGAAAATAAATACTTGGCTGTTTGAGTTTTGTACTTTTCTCTCAATTTAGAGTATTTGCAGAGAAATCACTATAAAGCGCTTTGCTTTAGTCTGCTAGGAATATTGAAAGGGATGAAGCCATGGCAGAGAAATTTATCTCAGAAATAGAAAAACAAACAAACAACAACAACCCCCCCCACCCCCATTATGAGTTGACCTGGGAGTCAAGAAGGATTAGTTAGGGGACTCCATTCCATTCCTAATACAATAGGAAAAAGTCAGAAAGATTAGTTTGAAGATTTCAGTGGCCTCTAAACCAGTGGTTCTCAACCTTCCTAATGCTGTCAGCCTTTAATACAGTTCCTGTGGGTCACCACCCACAGGTTGAGAACCACTGCTCTAAACAAAGTTTGAGCTGCCTCTCTATCTGATGGTATTTTTACTGATGTGTTGTTAAGGACGTAAATGCCCCCATAGCAACATTTTCTCTTCTTGAGCCTTGTGGGACTATTTTATAGAAACTTTACCTAGCTGTCAGCTTGTTAACCTCCAAGTTTTTAGTTTGTTTCATGGGATTACAGACATTTGAAAAGGCACTACAAAAATATATGGACCTAAGAATCCCAGAGGGGTTTAGATTCTACTGAGCTGGTGCAGAGTCTTTAGGTATTTATTGAGCCTTCTTTACTGGACCTGTGCATGACCCATTATAGGCATTATTTAGTTAAACCTCACAGTTCCCTAAGTTGTGGATTTAGTGTGTCAGTCTTGGTCTCTGTCTTCAAAGTAGAGATATTCCCTCTGCTGAATTTATGAAAATCATTGAATGGCTGCCAGGTGGGGTACATATTAAATAAATTGGGTCACTCTCTGATTACTAGTGATGGATTATCATGACTCATCCGCACTATTTCCCAGTCTTCTCTGCCCCATCCCCAGATTTTTATGATGAATACTGTCTTCCTTTCTTTGTGGTGCTATAATAAAATACCTGAGACTGGGTCATTTATAAATGACAGAAATTTGTTTCTCACAGTTTTAGATGCTAGGAAGTCCGAGATCAAAGCACCCCCAGGTTCAGTGTCTGGTGAGGCTCCAATTCTTTGTTTCTCAATGGTGCCTTCTTTCTGCATCCTCACATCCCACACGTGGTGGAAGGTGAAAGGGCAAACCCAGCTCACGTTAGTACCCTCCAGCCCTTCCTGAAGGCACTAATCCATTCATGAGAATTTAATCATGCCCCTAAAGGCTCCACCTCTTTCAACTATGGCAATGGGGATTCAGTTTCAACCTAAATGTTGGAGGAACACAAACATTCAAACCAAAGCAAAGGAAAATAGTGTTTTCCTTTGCCTGCAATAATAACCAGTCCCTGGCAATGGACCATTCCCTAACTTGTATAAAGCTAACTGATCCACATGAGGATTCAGTCCATAACTCATACTTAACTCCTTGATCTAACCAGCTGAATTAATAAGCACAGTTCAAAAGGAAATACCCAATAGAGGGCCACATTTATTAGTTTGTAAGTAATTAGCTTTGATAATTTTTAATGATCTGACTAGTTCAAACGAGTTGCAGAGCCTGGATTTGATCCCAGGTTTGCTGGATTCCAAAAAGGGAGCTACTGCATCCTTTAAAATGATGTTTAAGTCTCACTGCACGTGGGGAGTGATGAATCACTGGGAGAGTGATGAAGTGTTCTGAACGGTGTGTTTTACTGTGCATTGTACATCGTGTGATCTGTGTGCCATTGACCTGCTTGGGATCCACACACATTCTTCCAAGTATTGATAAGATGAGGGAAATGGTGCTCTCTATCTTCCCTGAGGATATTATGAGGATTAATAAGCTAACGACTACGAGAAAAAGTTTTACAAGCAATAGCCTTTTCATTGGATAGCAAGAAAAGTCTGAATTAGTGAAAAGTCGAAGTGATGACTTAGAATTTTTCAAAAGCACATTTAGGAGCATTCAGCAGTGAGAACAGGCATTTAGTAAGTAGATCAATAGGTCTTTTTATTGAATATATGATCATTTTTTGAAAATTTATATTTCTACAAATTCTAAACGAGTAGGTGCTGCCCAGGTGCTTCAAAGCAGTGTGTTCTTTGAAGAACCTTCATTGTTGCCTCTGAAATCTTCGAGCAAATGGTGAGGTTCATTAACAAACCCTTTTATATAACAGAGGAGTAAACTGAAGTTGAGTCACAAATAAATGATCAGAGACTTCAACTATGAAAGACATAACAATTTAGGGCTCACTCTGAGTGACTAGTCAGTGTGGTAGAGCAGAGCCATTGAAGCTTGCTGTGAAATTATATGGTTCTAGATTTCAGTGCTGGAATCATTGTTAGCCACGTGACCTCAGCAGCTTACCTGGTGTCTCTAACACTATGTAGGCTTATTTCTAAAGTGAGGAAAGACCAATCACACATATCTCATATTATTGTTGCGCTATTGAATGAGATAATGCATGGAAAAATACTCCAAACAATACTCCCAACATAATAAAGGTCATCTGCTTCTATTATTAGTATTGTTAACACTATTAACGAGAAGTAATTAAAAAGTGATGCTCCCTCACCGTGAGAGGCTGTGGGTAATAACTGAGTCTATATTTGTTGGCATCACAAGATGACAGCTTTCTGAATCACATTCTACCCCCTAATCTCTGCTTTTTGTCTAAGGAAGGAGCAGAGACACGACAGGTTTAATCCAAAATATCCCTGGGTAGTTCAACTAACCCCAGGACTGGGTGAAAGATTTGGGACTGCTATGTCTCAGGTCTGAAGCAAGGGGATTTTAAGACACCTGTATTATTAAAGAACATGTCAAATATTTACAGCTGCCTTGAAACTCTGAACAAGCCAATAGGAAGAAGGGACCCCAGGTAACCGTTTGCTGTAGGAAGAATGTTGGCTACTGCCCTTTCTTTTCTGCTTACTGCCATAGCAGCTCAGCGTCCAAGGGTCCCCTCTCGTCATGTCTTCTGATCAAAGTCGTTATTTAAAGGTTATGGCTAATAAGAGAGTAGATATCCCCGGTCTTTCCCAGAACAGAGCTCTCATTCTGGGAATCTGGGGTCCATGTGACTTCCTGAGTCGGTGATTCACACTGAGAAAGGAGATAGGTTTGGCAGGACACAATCTGCAGATTCCAATAAATCCCCTGGGAGAAGACGAGGCTGCCGAGAGAGTCCTCTTAAGCTCCCAGTGTATGCACAAAACACCCTGTCCCAGGTCCCAGATGTGTGCAGGTTTCTAATTGCCGGTGCTGCGCTAAGATTTGAAGGGAGAGAGAGTTGCAAAATCACGAGCACCGAGGGCGGTGTTCGGAAGGCAGCTTCCTGCACACTGTTGTAGGTGTTAGTGAGATTATCAATTGCTCCGGGAGAGACACAGGACTGGAGGGTGTAGGGAAGGTGGTGGTCCCCTCTCTTCGCTCTTTCTCCCCCCGAGGTTGTGATTTCCCGGGGATACACACTCTGCACTTCCTTTTCTGCAGTGAAATTAACTCGAGCTTGGCAGGTAAGTCTTTCAGCTCACCTTAACAAAAAAATAAAGGTATGTGAGCTGTGGTGGGGGTGGGCTGTACCCCATTTTCCTTACATTAAGCATTTTTACTGGGGGCAAAAGTGCTATTTGGGAGCTTAAATGTGGAGCAGAGGTTTGAAGCAGCCAGAGGAACTATGTGGCCCCGAGGGAAGAGGAGGGGGGCTGAACAAGGGGAAGGGGATGGGACCCAGGCATTTCCCTCCTAATAAGTCTCCTGTATTTCTTGGAGCCCCCAGGCTGTTGCTTGGCTCCAGAACAGGGTCTTTGGCATTGGCATGAGTTATAGCTGTGATGTTATCCTTTTTTTTTTTTCTTTTTAGTGGCTGCTGCATGGGAGCAGGCAGACAGAAACAGGGTTGCATGTTGTCAACACAGGCTGCAGAAGTCGATACGCAGCCAGACAGGGAGCGAAATTAGAGGAGGCAGCTATAGATTTCTTAGGTTATTTCTTGTGAGTTTCTCAGAACTTCTGTGATTCAGGCTTGTCAGATGCTATTTTGAGCTAGGCTGAGACAAACACATTTCCCAGTGCACCAGATGTTGTCTGTAGCCTCCCAGTTTCCAGTGGCACCTAGGTTGGCTTTCGTGGGGGCAAGAGAAATATCCAGGCGAGGGACAGGAACGAGGGAATTGGGAATTATCATGGAGAAAGTAACTGTTCTGTTGGTCTAGCATTTAATAGAAATCTTAATATGACCCTGGTGATAATCATTAGGACGGTAGTGATCGGCCTGAGACCAGGGACAGTGCCTCATCCAGTTCAGTGCTGGCCTCAGAGTGGATACTCAATAATGTATGTTAATTAAATGTAAGTTCTCAAACGTGCACTGTCAGGTAGGCTCAGATTGGTATTTCAGGTTCTTCTCAGAAGGATAAGATGGACTAATAAGTAAGACGAATGTTGATTGGTGGATAATTATGCAGAAATGAGGTTCTGTTTGATAGTAGAATAATCCCCTCAAGTGGCTTTATTGGACAGGGATACCCAAACTCAGGGCCTGCCTGCCTGTCTGTCTGTCTCTCTTGTGATTAACCACCTGCTTCCAGAAGAATTTCAGGCGGCTTACGAGACAGACTTAAAGAAAATTAGCATCATTAGAGCTAAAAATGACAAAATATCAAACAGCCAATCTTCTGTGGTTCTGCAGTGATACGGCACACAGATAACTGGAATGTAAGTGCAGCTGTAATTTTAATTTAAGCGTTTATTTTAACCTCCTCCTCCACCAACCTCATACTTGATGCTGCAGACCTGGAGGGAAGTAGATGGATGTTCTGGCCCTGCCCTGAGTCCTAATGAGGAAAAACTAGAAAAGGGCAGGTAACAGTCACACGGGGGATTGAGGCACACACACAGGGAGACCTGGTTGAACCTTCTGCCCTTTGAAGGAGATAAAGCAGGTAATTGGGTAGGCCTTCTCCATTCCTGGGGCTGGTGGTCTTTCTTAGAGCTGCAAAGGGCTCTGCTTACCTTTTCTTCCTCTGTTCGAAACTGAATTAAGAAGAGCATGATCTCTCCTCCCATCCTGTTTAATAAAATATTCTATTATTTTCTCAGCTACTAAAATATTCTGTTATCACTGTTCACTTCCACCTCAGATCAGAGTGTTTGTCTCTGGCCACTGTTTACATACGCACTACATCGGCTGCCTAGAGCTTGAATAGTCTTTGGAGTGGATGCTGGGGAAGGGGTGGAGGATTCCTGGTATTTGATGAATTCCTGCCGCTGCAGGGCTGGGAGCCTGGCGGGGAGCCCAGGGGTTGTGGACAGATGCTTTGCTTGCTGGGTCGACTTGGCTCAGCTAATATTCCCAGGTTCTGACCTGGAGCTGGGGGAGGGACACGTTCATTCACTCAACTTGCACAATAATATTGACTTAACATCCGCAATGGGTAGGGCTTTGAGTTATTGGCATACTTGGAGTCAAACGCACAGGTTCCCTTTCCCTAAGTGGTGCTCTCTGTTACCACAAAGCAGGTGCCGTTACACTGTCTCACGCGTTTCTTTCGGAAGGGAAAAGAGTTTTGTTCTATTTCACAAATGAGGAAACTGAGCCTCACTTTTTATGCACCTTGCCTCAGATTGTGCTTACAATCTGCTTACCTTTTCTTCCTCTGTTTGAAACTGAATCAAGAAGAGCATGATCTCTCCTCCCATCCTGTTTAATAAAATATTCTTTTTATGCACCTCACTTTTTATGCACCTTGCCTCAGATTGTGCAGCTAGCGAGTAGGTGAATTGTGATGGAAGCTGTGTCTGTTTACTTCAATTGCACATCAGAGAAGACATTCCGAAAAGACTCTTCTATAAGACCATGCAAGTTCAAGGAAGGAGTAGAAATAAGTGGGCCTTAAAGATGAGCAGATAACAAAAAAGCCCAACCCCATCTGGCTTAAAAAATAAGGGGAAGGGGTGGCTATTGGCTAATATAATTGAGAAGACCAAACAATGTCACCAAGGTCTGGATTTTCTCCGTCTGCTGTCTCCTGCCATGCTGGCTTTATTCTCGGGGTCTGCACACCTCTGTCTGGGCCTCCCCACCAGCAGCTAGAGGAAGGCTTCAGGAGGTTCAGTCCCACCCCACAACCCTTCCTGGGTTCCTTTGCTCTCATTGGTCTCAATGGTGGCTAGGGGAGACAGGTAACAGCAGGTTATTCAGTGCTCTGCCCTAGAGAGCATAGGTGAGGCTGACAGAGAAGTGATCCATTTACATGAAGGGAATCGGGGTAGGAGAAGAGGGAAGGGATGCTTGTCAGCCCACCAGCATCCCCTAGCAGAGGATTTAGGCAGACTAGGGGAGCAGAGATCCTCATAGCACGAGCAGTGGTACCCCCAGACATGGGGGTATGATGGGCCTGGGTCAGGAGAGTCAAGGTGCCAGTTTGAGATACGCTGGCCTTCCCAGCCACCTTTTCTTCCAGTGCCCTCTGACCCTTGAAATCACAATGTTGCAGGCTGAACACTCCCTCCTGGGCCCTGGGTGTGTGTGTCTGAGACTAATGAGGAAGAAATCACTAGGTGGGATCATATCACTGCAAATGGAAGATGGTTCTTCCCTGGCTTACTCCCAAGATTCCTCGTCTCTGATCTCAGGCCGCACAAACCCTACACTCTGATAGTCCCTTGGACATCCCCTCTAGGATAACTTGAGTCCTAACAGCCAGCAGCTGCTCAGCAATACAGCAGGCTACAAGGAGATGGAGAGAGGAAATGGGAGCCTGATGAATGGTCCTAGGAGAATACGTTTGGTGTTTTACTAACCATCTACCACCAATGCCTAGGTTTGCTTAAGGGGCATCTGCTTTTTGGAGCCATATGCCAAGGTCGTGAGCAGGAAGCTTAATGTTTGGCCCATCAAAACACAGAGCTCATATGTTTTTCTTCTTTTTTGGAAAGGCAGAGAAGCAGCATGAGTGATGAGAAGATACTGTACTAAGAGAAATCAGCAGACTTTGATCTGGGCTCTGTACATCCTGTTCCCTATTTGAATATGTACAAGTTTCTTTAATTTCTGCTACTAAGACCCCAGTAGAGTTTTCCCCCTCAGAATCACTTTACAGTCAAGACTTGTGATTTTAGCAGAGAAACCTGGGGTTATGCTTTGGAAAGACATTTCTGGCTGTGTTTGAGTCAGATTGGATTTAGCAGGGGCAAAGGGTTACAGAAGAGACTTTGTGGTTGATAGAATTACAGCCAGGATTCAGGGGGCATCGGGGTCCTGGGCACTGACTCTGAGAGCCCCACACTGAAATCATCCCTCGAGCTATCCTCCCCAGTGCTCTGTTCCTCTGTGTGTGATGACACGCTGTGCCCAGTTACACTGGAAATAGTCCGAGACTCTGTATCTTTGCCTCTCTTTTTCTTTCTAATATGCAGCTTCTCCGTGCTACCATCACACATCCCATCAATCAACAAAGTCCTATTGATTTTGTATCCAAATCCCTCCTAAACTCACAGGGTCATGTTCGTTCCCAATGTTCCAATGCCACCTCCTCCCTCGCTGGACTCATGATTGCCACCTCACTGTGCAGGGCATGGAAGAGGCACTCAACAGATGGTTGGGGGAATGAATGTAGGATGCAGTAACTGCATTGGTGAAATTTAATGGTATAAGCCCTAAAATCCCAACACTTTTCCTATCTGAAATACACGAGTTGGTATTCCTGGAAATAATTATGGGAAAGAACTAGGTCCTTTTGTATCCAACTTATCCTGTATCTGAGGTTACCTTATTTCCATTTCATGGAGATATTTAACAAGATCCTGGGAATCAAACTGTTTCTACCGGGAAGACCATCCCCAAGTCTCCCTGCATCCTGAGGAAGGAGCCGTACTCTCCCTGCTTCTCTAGGGTCTCATTTTACCATCTGCATTTTGCCAGCATCTGGGAAACCTCATCTAAGCCGCTGCAGTGTTGAAAGTGCCTGCTTAACAGCTTGGCAGAGAAGAGCGGCGATTTACTTGCCCAGCTGAATTACCTGTTTACACTTCTGATCTCCCAAGCATATGTCAGAACAAGAAGATAATAGAAGAAGTTGTTAACATTTCATGGGACTAGGGAGTCCACATGCGAGGGAAGTTTATCAGGTGAAAACGCTTGCTTTCTTTGGAGGTGAATCTCCTCCATCACTAGCCTCCCTCGTCTTGTTTACCTTGTAACAAATTTGCCTTTATAGTATGTTTGCTCAAGATGCTTTTTCCCACTGAAAACAGAAATACCTAGTTGACAGCTCACAACTCTCTGCCAGTTTGGTGGCAGCGTGGGGATGGAAGAAGCAGCCCACTCCATAGGTGCCTCTGAAAAGCTGGTTTTAGGCAGCTGCAGAACAACTATCTGCTCAGGGAATTCCCATGAGTGTGGTGGTTTTCTAAGCAGGGAGGAGAGGGAATTCCTGCTGGGCTCCCCCCTGGATGCTGGAGGGATAAAAAAACAATTTAAGCCAAAGACATGGAAGTCAGGATGAGGATGATTCCTGGCGTGGCGGTTTGGTGATTCCATCTCAGGATGACAGCTGTCCCTGAATGGCTTCTTCTCAACTTATTTCTCAGCTATTAATAGAAACTATCCAAGTATGGAAGTGCCAAGAATCTCTCCCATAATTCCTTAATTCAGGGTTTGAAATTCCATGACTGGAAATCCATTTCTAATATCACAGGATGAAACATAAGTGCATAGATCTCTTTACAGAGCTCCCGTCCAGGGTCATTTATTCAGAAAACACTTCTGGAGCTGGGGACTGGGCTGGTTGTGATAAATACAGAAATCATTGTGTCGTATCATCCACAACCAAGCATGATGGTCACCCTACAAATAACAGGAACAGGAGCTAACAGAGAGAGTGCCTACTGCCTGCCAGGATGTTACACGCTTGGGCCACTGTTTGGCACAACAACCCTATGGGATTCTTGTCCCCGTTTTACAGGGGAGGAAATTGGAACAGCAAATTATTAAGTGTCTTGCCTAAAGTTGCAGAGTTAATAGGTACAAGATACTATGAGAGTGGAGAGCAAAGGGGTGTGGGGAGGAGGAGAGACACATGTGGACACACTGAGGTGGAATCACTGCCTCCTTTGTCCTTCCTTTGCATTCAGCATCACTCCCTCTCTCTTCTTCCTGTGAAGGGACAGAAGTCCCCAACCTCTTGATTTGAATTTAGCATCCAAAGATTTGACCCCTAAGATGAGGAAGACAGGGTCCAGGGAGCTAGAGGATATTCAAGAATGATCTGGGTCTGACTCTTGGTTTTCTGAGGTCTGGTCAAGGGGCTGAATGGCAACTCATCAGTGAAATGGCCCAGAGAAGGAGGGGAGATTATTAGGAAGCTAGATCTCAACCTGTTTCTACCAGACAGTATGACGTTGAGACCTATTTTACTTCTGGTACTCTATCAAGACTATTTTGATTATAAGTGGTGTGAAACCCAACCCAAACTGCCATAAGCCCAAAGAATTTTAGAGGGTCCCATAAGAAGAAAGTCTAGGCTCAGCACCTATAGCTCAACCGGCTAAGGCGCCAGCCACGTACACCTAAGGTGGCGGGTTCGAATCCCCAGCCCGGACCCGCCAAACAACAATGAC
>NW_003852415.1:4964174-4973694 GCF_000181295.1 Otolemur garnettii
TGGGGCCAGATGCAGAGCCTCTCGTGATGTCGGCAGGTTTCCTGATCTCATCTTTCAATTTGATTCTCTTCTCTTTTTGCCTTGTGAGTGCAAGATTGATACAGCAGCTCTAAACTTCATTCTGCTTAGCTTCTGGTGGGGGTGGGGGTGGCGGGAGATGTGAGAGCTGCTTTTCCGAGTAACCAGTGAAAGTCTTCAGCTTTTCCATCATTGGCCCTATTAAGTTGCTTGTCTATTCCCAGGGCATTTGCTGCACATGGAGAAATGTTATACTGATTAACTCAGGGTACAAGGAAGGAATGAAAGTGGAGAACAGGCATCTCCAAGGAAGTTCCGTTTACTTTAGAAAGATGGTGACGTATCTTCACTTGAAACTTCCAAATGGTGACCTATATCGTCATTACCTCAGGTGGTATTTTCTCTCTAGGGCTGGCAGCATCCAGGGTACTCACACACCTACACCTCCTTATTCCCTAGTCTCCTTCTTACCCATCCATATGTCTACTCTACACCCAGCAGCGTGCCAAGGTGGCTGAATGGCAGGAAGAATGGGGAATAATGGCTAAGTGGACTATAAGGCCTAAGATGGCTTTTTCAGTGGCCCTTAAATTCCTTTAATCCTGAGCCAGTGTTCTTATTCTGAGTAGAGGGACCCAGAGCATCTTTGGCCCTACAGATGGTGTTGGTTGGGGATCAGCATATGGGGAGATATGTGGGTGGGAGCAGCTGATGTCAGGAGGGTTGAGTTGGAACATTGGATTTGAATCAAAGGAAAAATCTTAAAGCTTCAGTTGTTGAGGACAAACCTCCTTAGCTGAAAGATGCAAAACTCTGGCAGAATCCTGGTTAAGGATGATGAAGAAACCTAACTGCTCTCCTCTCCTCTCCCCTCCCCTCCCCTCCCCTCCTCTTGCTTTCTCTTTTTCCTTTTGAGACAGAGTCTCTGTCACCCAGGCTAGAGTGCCATGGCACTATTATAGTTCATTGCAACCTCAAAATCCTGGGCTCAGGTGATTCTCTTGCCTCAGCCTCCCGAGTAGCTGGGACTACAGGGACCCACTATGATGCCCAGCTAATCTTTCTATTTTCAGTAGAGACAGGATTTCTCACTTGCTTAGAAGGTCTCAAACTTCTGAGCCCAGCCCATCTTCCCACCTCAGCCTTCCAGAGTGCTAGGATCACAGGTGTGAGCCATTGCATCCAGCTGAGGCCTCTTGCTGAAATGATTAAAACTCCACTGGCCATAGTCTTGAGGGATTTTAAAAGGTGGCTACTTGACAGAGAGTCAGAGCCTCCTGCCATGGGAACCTCTTGTCACTGATTTCCCCCTTTGCCCCTGGGCGAGACAGCTTGGTGGAGAGAACTTATCCTGCTTCACTGGAGGACCTTGGATGATTCACTTAATCTTGTTGAGGTTTCCTACTCTGTAAATAGAAATAATAGGAAATACCGATTTCATGAAGAAATTATGAAAGTTAAATGAAATAATGTCATATAAAAACTAGCACAAGTGTGGCCCATAGTGGACAATTTAATCAACACTAGTTCCAATTATTTTTTCCTAGTTTGTATACTTTAGTCTAAATATTCAGTCATTTGAAGGTTTTCCTCCAAATTTAGCATGTGATTTCATTACATGAAGCATGCTATTGAGAAACTAAATTAACTTGTCATTAATGCATTTTTAAAAATTTTTTGTTTTTGTATTTTGGGCAATTGTACCACATCACAAGAATGTGGAGGTGTGCTGTGTAAGCTGAGCCATCCTTGCTGAAGCACAGACACTGGGGGAGGGCCTGTGTCAGCGTCTCCACTTGGCCCCTGACTAGCCATTATCATTTTGGGGGTGAATTAAATCTCTAACCTTAGTATCTTGCTCAGTAAAACGGGGATAATAATACCTGCCCACAAAGGTATTGGGAGGATTTGAGACAACTTGTATTTGTCCATTTTGCATTGCTATGAAGGAATACTTGAGACTGGGTAATTTATAAAGACAAGAGGTTTATTGGGCTCCGGGTTCTGTAGCCTGTCCAGGCAGCATTGCACCAGCATTTGCTTCTGGGGAGGGCTTCAGGGAGCTTCCAATCAAGGCAGATGGCCAAGGGATACAGGCGTGTCACATGGTGAGCGCAAGAGAGAGAGACGAGGGGGTGCCAGGCTTCTTTAAATGGCTATCTCTCCTGTGAACTCCTAAAGTGAGACTCATTCATTACAGGAGGGAGGGAACCAAGCCATTCATGAGGGCTCTGCCCCTCCCCCAACAACACCTCCCAACGTGCCCCACTTTCAGTGCTGGGAATTGAATTTCAGCATGAGGTTGGGAGGGGACAAACATCCAAACCATGCCAAACTCATATAAAGCCTGGCTGCTTTGATGAACCATGTATTCTTAGCATCCACTTTGCAGAATTTTACAATTAGAAGTATCTACTCCATGCATGGCTGTCCCCGGAAGGGTATGAGTATGGAGCTCCTCATCTGGGATGGAGCTGCCTAAATTGGCCCTACATAACATGTAAATCAAAACCCACCAGTGCAGTGCGCCCTTCAGCTCCCCTGTCAAGCACAGGGCCCTGGGGGCTGCCAGCCAGCTCTTTCTAAGGGGTGACTCTGCTTTTATGCTTCTGTGATTTACTTACAGAAGGGATTACCATGTTGGATGAGAGGTTGGATTTCATAACTTCAAATGTCCCTTTTTTTATTCTGAGATTCTATGTGTCTATGTTTCCACTTCCAATTGGGAAATAATCCTTATAATTGTTAGTGTTATGGCCTAAACAAATTACTTAACCCCTCCATTTCTCACTTTTTTATTTTCAGAATGGAACTAATTACAATCCCTACACCCTAGGATGGTTGTGGGATTTAAATGGAAAGTATATGCTACATGTTTTGTACCATATGGTAAGACACTAGTGGTCCTTATGGATAGCCAATTCCCTTCTGATTTGGGATATTATGGGGTGACATTTCCTGATTCCCTTGTCATTGGGTGGGACCATATGACTAAGTCAGGCCAATGAGTTATGAGCCAAATAAGGCCTGTAATTTCTGGTCAAAGCATGCAAGTGCTTTGTGTGGCTCCTAGGGAGACATTCAGCATAGGTGGCCTCTCAGTCATCTTGGGTCCCTGAGCACCCCAGCCAACATAGAATGGCATAAAATGGGGGGAAATGACTTGGTGTGCTGAGGCGTTTACATTTTGGAAGTGTTTTTTCCTGTTCTGTGACTTACCTCCACTGACTGATACATGTGGTGTTTCACCCTAGATAATGGCTAATATTACTTGGGCATTTGCATGTGCCACTTAAGTATTTGTTCACATTTTCCAACACTCCAGAAAGCCTGTGTTGTTATCATCATCCTATTTAGATAGGGCAACTAAGGCCAGAAATGTGAAGTAACTTCTCCAAGGTCACCCAGCTGGTAAGCAGAAGAGCGGGAATTGAAACCCACATCATCTGACTTCAGAGCTTGTGCTCGGAACCACTGTTCTGCAGACTCCATAGACCAAGCCTGTGGTTTCCTGGTATGATCAGCTCATATTAATTCTTCCTTCCCTTTCTCTTGAGCTGCATCCCCTCTGCTTTCACTTGGAAATGATTTCCTCTGTTGGCCATCACTCTTCAGGGTGGTGGTGAGGGTGGGAAACCAGCAGAGTGCCATGGAGGGTCTAATGCTGAGGCCGCCACAGAAAGGTACTCACTTTGCTTTGCTTGATCAATTTCTGGTTTTTAACCTATTATTTAAACCAAAACCCCAAATCTTTGATTGGGAACAGGCAGCCTCTTCACAGTAAGGAACTCATTTTTTTTCTTCTTACCTGTACTTGAAGAGTTTAGGATCCTTATCTTGGGTCAAACTTTCTAGAAGCAGAGCCCTACATGAGGGTTCTTGCCCAGGTGATGTATTGAGAGAGTGTGCTCAGGAGAAAGCTGTAAGGCAGCAGGGGAGGCTGGCTGGGGCCAGGGAAGAAGCTGAGCAAAGATGGGGTACAGCTGAAGTGGCATCAGCCTGGTCCTATGGGGGGCTCTGGGGCATAAGCTGTAACGTAACACAGAGTTTGTCCTGAAGCAAGGGGGGCTGAGCTTTCATCCTCCTGAATCGGGCAGTCTTGGCCTTAGGTGTAACCACCCAGGTATCCGCAGGTGAGGAGGCTTCCATGAGCTAAAGACAATCCTCCAGGGAAGGATGGGGGTGGGTGCGCCTGCCAGGTGAAGGAGATCTGGGAGAGACACCAAAAACATCCACTACAGCGTTTGACGCCCCAGGCTTATCCTTCTTGAAGTTGTGCTTCTTTTCTGGGGTGATAGGGTCAAGTTGCGAGGTGCTAAAATGTGTAAGGTAACACAGCAGTGGAATGTGACCTCAGCAAGGCCTCACTAAGTGATTTTTGTTGACACCCAAGCATTGTGTGTGGGACTGTGTGATGCCGGGTGGGCATTTCCTGTACTGTCTGGACCTTTGGACCTGGAACAGATGCATTTTGCTTGGTCACTGAGTTTTCTCATTACTTTCTAGCTTTTTAGAAGGGTGAGGTGGCTGCCAGAAATGTTTTGGCAATGCTCGGGGGTGTGTTCCTTTCTAGTGAAATAGGCATCTTCAACCTGGTAGGCCCAGAGTCGGCAACTCCATCTAATAATGTTAATACGAACACCAGCAACACCGAAGCCAGCGTTTAGAGCTTATGATGTGCTGGGGCATTTCACCATGTTACTGGATCTAATCCTCCCCATGGACCTGCAAAGTAGGAATCACAGGATCTATTTTATGGTCCAGAGTGATAAATGTTGGGGAGGGTCAGCATTCTGTCTGAGGGCACGCTGTTAAAACAGTGCGTGCAAGTAGTAAAAGCAGCTCACAATACCGAAGAGCAGGAGATTAAGAGAAAATGATGAAAAAACCACACGGTCACTGAAGGATGGAAAGTGCCATACTTTATAATAGGGGCGTCTCATTCTTTTGCTTAATACCCAAATCCTGCCACACTGAGAGTGGGAGAGAAGGGGAGAGCAAGCCTCGTGTGCTGGGGATGGGATTTGGTTCTGGGGCTATTTGACTCTGAAGTTGAGACATGGTGTTTGAATAAACATGTAATTTAAATTAAAAAGGTCCACCTGCTTGGTTTTAAACCATCAATTCCAGTATAGAATAAAACCCTTGGGCTTTGATTTGAATACTGGCTCTCTGACTTGGGGCAAGTTATTTATCCTTTCTAAGCCTCAGTTTCCCATTTGCCAAATGGAGGTAATAATGTTAATATTTAACTTTCATGACCATGATATGGATTAAATGTTTTCATGTATCTAAAATCCCTATCATTGGTGGTGTCTTGTGGCTCAAAGGAGTAGGGCGCCAGCCCCACATGCTGGAGGTGTCGGGTTCAAACCCAGCCCTAGCCAAAAACTGCAAAAAAAAAAAAAAAAAAATCCCTATCATGTAAAAAGCACTCAGTCTCTACCAGTTATAATATATTTAAGAGGAACATCTAGTCTCCTGGGGAGAAAAGACACTGTTTCAGTTTTCTATTGTTTCATAACAAACCATCACAAACTTTGGTAGCTTAAACAACAGTAATTTATTATTTGTCATGATTCAGTGTACAGAGGGACTGGGTGAACCATCCAGATACATTTCATATAATATCAGCCCAGTCACATGTGTGGTCATATTCATCTGTGGGCTTGGCCCAGGCTGAGGTGTTCAGGAAGACTGTGGTCCTCCCCCACAAGGCCCCCATCACTCAGTTGCCCAGCCCATGCCGCTTACATGGTGGCTAGATTCCAAGATCCCCAAAGTGGAAGTGTTCCTGCTGCTAGGGACTGAATGTTGTGTCCCCCAAGTTAATATGTTGAAGCCCTCATCTCCAGTGTGATAATATTGGAGATGGGGGCTCTGGGGAGTAATTGGGTTTCGATGATGTCGTACCCACAATGGTATTAATGTTCTTATAAGAAAGAAGAAGAGAGAGATTTCTGCGTGTATGCACCAAGGAAGGCCATGTAAACACGAATCCAGGAGGTGGGCCCTCACCAAGAACCCCTACAATATGTGTACCAGCACCCTGATCTCAGACTTCCCGCCTCCAAAACTCTGAGAAATAAACATTTATTGTTTAACCCTCCCACCCCTCAACTGCAGTTTTCTGTTCTAGCAGCCCAAACTTAGATTCCTGCCTCCTTAAGCCTCGGGCCTCATGTTGCACACTGGCAGTCCCACAGTAAAGCGAGTCACGCGGCCAATCCAGATCAAGGGGAAGCAAACAAAACTCAGGGTCTTACAGGGTGGCGTGGGTGAGCTAGAAGGGTAAGGGTGGTTGGCAGCCCTATTTGGAGACTCTCTGAGATAAGTTCGTCTTAGACCATTAATAAATGAGGTCAGCCTGTGAGATGTCCAGTCAGTTCTCACTGTTCTGACAGAGTGCGGCATTTGGGCTGTGGACTGTTACCACGGTGACTGATACCCTGAAGGGTGGGTTAGTGATTTTAGAGATGTCTTCAGAGGACCCAGGGGTCCATTTGGGCCCTGAATGAAGGGTGGGAAATTTCTTTGAAAGGAAAAGAAGAAGGTCTACCTAAAATTTTGATTTTTTTTCACCCCCATGCACCAGGATAAATTCAATACGAGTTGGGTAGAGAGGTTGGGGGCCCTGATTTCAACTGTCAAATTGATCTAGAGTTGTCAGGTGGAATAATTTAACCCTCAAATGAGAGTGATTTACCCTGTGTATTGTAATCAGATAGTCGTCTAAGTTGCTCCCCGTGAGCTCAGGTAAATCACTTTTAGTACATATTGAAAGTGACAATGCTGTATTTTATTGCAGAATTGCCGTCTTACGGTAATAACTAATGCATGTCATCGGATTTGGCTCCAGCACTGAATTACGCTCACTTGGAGGCACATGGATCCAGGTGGGAGCTGTTGCTTCCATTTGCTTGTCCACAGTTAGGATCAAGAAGCTGGTAGGGACATTGGAGTTTTGCAGACTTTACAGGTTAACACAATTCAGGGATGCCTGCAACCTTGTGAAATGCAAAAACTTTTCTCCAGATGAGTTTGGGTCAGTTAGTAGAATGTGCCTTGTAATTTCATTCAGTGAATGATAAGTGCTCTGTGATGAGAGGAACTTATTTAAACAGAGGCAGAGGACTGGATAGGAATCAGGCTCCAATTGTATCTTACCTGGGCTCCTGCTACAGCCTTGTAACTGTTCTCGCCACCTATGGTCTCAAAACCATCCTGCCCAGCCGTAATCTTTTGAGAAGAGACAACCAGGCTAGCCCCTGGTTTGAAACCATCTCAGCTTCTCAAGTCCTGTGGGATGTCCACCCTCCTTAGCTTGGTTTGCCAGAGTCTGTGCTCTGGCTCCTGCCCATCTGTCCTCATCTTGGGCCACCACTCACACTGGACTTTCTGCTTTACTTACAAACCATGATTTTCTTCTCCACGCCATTGTGCATGTCCTTCTCTCTGCCTGGAACATGCACTCCCAAGCGCTCCACCCTGACCTCCTTTGTCTAACCAACTCCTCCGGGTACCTGCAGGTGCCCCCCCGAAAGCATCTGAAGATTCTCTCAGGCTGTGTACATGACTCCCTGAGGGTTTCACTCCCCTGTTGCTCCACTTGTCACATCACATAGTTATGACTTCTCTATGGTTCTGGCTCTACCACCAGACAGACTGGGGGCTCTTTGGAGGCAGGAACCTGTGTTAATAATGAGGGTACCCCAAACAATAACTGGCACAATACCTGGATGGCCTATGAGAGGTGCTTAATAAATGTTTGTGGATTAATGAATCTGTAAATATAACTCTTTGAGTTGTTACAGAAATACATGACTTAGAATTTGTCATCCTGGATCCGAGTTTTCTTTTGCTAAGGGGTTTCTTGATTTGATGTTACATGTCTGGATTGGAATTCCTGATTGTTGACCATGAAGGTGAAATTTGGGACATAAGCCTGAGGCAAGGGCACAGAGATATGTGAGTCTGGTGGGAGTTGGGGGCATTTTTACATTTAGAATGAAGTGAGAAATTAAGCAAGTCTGAACTCCTATGAATTTGAGTTCTGCTGTATTTCTGGAGGCTTGTGCATGTTAGAAATGAAGTCAGGTGATCATTTCACTCCTGCTGGTGGATTTGGGGCTGACCAAGGGTTCCACACCATTTGCTGTCAGTGTTCCCTGCTCCTTACCCTGCCCTTAGGAATAAGGAATCCAGGAGTAAGTTTCAGAGGTTCAGAGAAGGGAGAATGCTTCCCACCTGTCTAGCCAAAGTACAGAAGCTCCTAGGAGAGCAGGGAAAGGTCTCTGAGCCCGGGCAGTGGGTCTCCGCTTTCTTACTGCCAATTCATAGGCAGATTGGGGCAAAAACCTCCATGTAGGCTTGGAGACATGCCAGGGTGGGTCTTAGAAGGAAACAAGGCGAGTAGGAGGAGCAAAGTGGGCATCACAAACAAGCGTTTTTCTACATCCTTTTATTCCAGGTGTGTGTCCTGGAACAAAGTCCAGACAGTCATTCTGGTAGTAATGATGATAGTACCATTAATAATCAGGGTTTGTTCCTATTGGATGTCTTCTTCATGCCAGGCACCATGCCAAGCTTTTTACCTGGCTTACTTCATTTCAACTTACAATTTTATGAGGCAGCTGTATTTTCATTTTCTTGTCACGGATGAAGCACAGAGAGGTAAGGAAACTTGCCCAAGGTTGCACAGTTGGCAAATGAAGGAGGCGAGATGTGAACATACACAGCCTAACACAGCACAATATCACTTCCCGACACCAATGACACTAACAGGGTGCAGCTAATGTTAAGTGCACACCAACTCTGTGCTGGGCACGTTGCCAGCCTGTTGACATGAAGATCCTTGGTCACCTCTCCCACCACTTTAGGGGTAAGTTATCCTCATTTCAAAGATGGAGTAACTGAGACAGAGGGGTTCAGTAACAGGTCCAAGGTCACACAGCTAGTTCACAGTGGAGTCTGGACTGATTATCAGCTTGCCTGTCTCCTGAGACTCTAGTCCCATTTTTTATTTAGATTCAGAAAGTATTCTCCACTCCACCAGTCCAGATCTCCCTTTCATAACCCAAATTCATCTCTTTCCTGAGGCACAAGGAGAACTCATCTTCTTCAAAGGCAAAGGCCATATGGCAATGACCGGTGTGGGGGATTCTGAGCCCTTATCGGGGAGTGTGGACTTGAAAAACAGTATTAGAAAGGAGCATTAGAGAGTTAACCAAAGGGAACAGTTTTACAGGCTGAGTGAATGGGAAATGGTTTCATTCCACAGCGCTTGCAGCTGGGATACCATGTTGTGACACTGGCAGGTCTCAGAGATTTTGTATTGGTGACCATGGTAAACTGACCCTCTGTAAGCTTTCAGGACTTTGTATGTATGGGTGCGTATGGAAGGATTGTATATAGGAAAAGTCTGGAACGTATCCTGCCCCGTGTGCCTCTATTTTTCATAGAGCAAGGCTGGATACTTTCCAGACAGTTCTTTTTTTTTTTT
>NW_003852415.1:4973770-5006486 GCF_000181295.1 Otolemur garnettii
CACACACACACACATATATATATAAAGTCCTGACTGCCAGTGGTACTAATACTTAGTCTGCTAGGACGAAGGGTACTTATGTATGCAAAGCACTTCACATATGCTTTTGAGTGAGGAAGAATAAAAAAAGATAAAATGGGGCCATTTGCCCTAAGCTGACCTGTAGGTCTAATCAGAGAGATAAGGCAGATGAGAGTATAGGCAATATTCAGATAGATTAGCTTGGCTGATCAGTGGATTGTCAAAATTTTTGAAATTATAAAACCTGTAAGTATATTTAAAAAAGAAATCCCGAACCTTGATGAATCAGTAAAATTCTCCTAGTCTGTATAGGAAAGATAAGAGAGCAAAGTTCATATCAGTTTGCAACTAGGGATTCATTCATGCATTTCTGGGTGGGTGTTAGACGTTTGAAATATGGTTATTAATAATAAAGTCAAGAGGATGTTATTGGGAGGGATGCAATAAAATGTACCTATCTTTTTCATCATGTGCTCCTTATCTGGGTCACCATGAAACTAATGTGAACATTTTCTACCTCCAGGCAAAACATTTACACTGCTCACCTTGTGGTGCTGTCATTCGTTACACTTGGGAGCGAATGTGCAGCTTCAGGGTGAGGATGGGAGAAGAATATGTAGGCAAAGGAAGGGCTAGGAAATAGATTAATTATGGGTATTCTCACCTAAAAATTATGAAAGTCAAGATCACAACTAAGGCCCACCTCAATTTAAGAAATGCACTATGGATCTGAATAATGATAATTGGAGAGTGAATTAGGAGAGCATTGGTAGCTTAAGTGCTGGGGAGGTCAAGGTCAAGGTCTCAGTTTTCATGCAACATGGTGGTCCTGACTTAATTCCACTGCTGTAGATAGAACCTCCGTGCCTTGGCTCAGAACCTTCCAAATGGGTTATTGAAAATAGACCCAGATGGAGGCTCAGAAAGAGAGAGAGCATCCTTTACCTTTATGCAGCAAAGTTCCACTGTTGGGACTCCTGACAGCCATTGGGGAGCATAGCATAGGGACCCAGTGCTCCCACTTTAAGACATTTGACTTAGGAGATGTGATTACATGAGGCACTAGAGCAGTGGTTCTCAACCTTCCTAATGCAGAGACCCTTTAATACAGTTCCTCATGTTGTGGTGACCTCCAATCATGAAGTTGCTACTTCATAACTGTAATTTTGCTACTGTTATGAATCGTAATGTAAATACCTGATATGCAGGATCAGGCGACCCCTGTGAAAGGTCTGTTCGGCTCCCAAAGGGGTCACGACCCACAGGTTGAGAACTGCTGCACTAGAGGATTATTACTGAATCATTCAAAATAGCGACCAGTTAAGAACATCCCACTGGTCCAACAAGGGCAAAAATACAGTAGAGCTTCCATAGTTGACCACGTTCCTACATTGACCACCTCTTTAAGATAACCCAATTTCCTATGAATTCATCCCACATGAACGTTATCAGTACAATAGGCCTAATTCCTTACATTAACCACCTTTGTGTGTTGACCAGTTGGTTATCGTCTCTTGGGTGGTCAACTTATAGAGATTCCACTCTAGTTAAATTATGCTTACTATTTAGAATATTAAAAACATTTTCAGCCATTAAAAATCATGTTTCTGAAGAAGTATTTAATAGCATGTATATAATAGATAAATCTAGGTATAAAATTGCAGGAAGTCTTTCTGTAAAGTACCATCTTGATTTTTAAAAGTATGTGTATCTGTTTCTCTAGAGAAACATACAAGCGTTTTTCAATAGTTGTCTTTTGGTAACAGGTGATTTTAATTTTCTTATTTGGACTTTTCCGGCCATTGTCTTCCTTACAAGCACATATTATCTTTGCAACCATAAAAAAAGCAACAAGTATCAGGTGTTTCTACTGGCGGATGTTAATGTTATGCAGTACAAGTGTGGGCAGGAAAGGTGGGCTTGGACCTGGAGGCTCCATTAATTAGTTGGCTCATGGACGAGTCTGCCTTAGCATTTGAGTCTGGGGTAAACATGAGGTCCTGCCTTCCTCAAAGGTCAACAGAGGATTCGAGGAGTGATGTGTGCTGTGCTGTATAAAAGCAAAGTCTCCAGCCAGGGCCACCGCTCTCCTTGAACCTCTGCCTTTCTCCCTGGATCACTTCTTTTCATCCTTCTGGGCTTGGCTCAAATGGTGTCTCCCCAGGTGCTCGTCCCGGGACCCCCACATGTGATCAGGTTTTCCCCTTTGTAACAGAACTCTTCCCATCACTGCAATTTTATATCCATTCTTGAGGTTATTAGAAGAACGCATAACTCCTCCCATGAATTATCTGTTTTGTTCCTTTTGAATTTCACCAGCTACTGGCATGTAGGTGTCTCTCACAAATGTTTGGTAAGTAAATGAATCAACTATTCAGTAGAAAGGGTTTGAATCGGCTGGCGGGAAGACTGATCTCATATTCTAAAGGAGATCGGAGGGATGATAGTTTTAATCGACAGAAAGCTTCCTAGCAGAGTTACTATGCAATTGTTTTTTCCTGGGAAAGAGTGCATGTTTTTACACACCAGCGAGCTAAGGCTTTGCATTCTAATGTGGCTCAATCAATCAAGAAATCAATCAAAAGCTGTTTATCCAGTGCAGACCATGTGCCCAGCACAGTGCTAGAGGCATGAAGACTTGTGAGAAGTCGTTTTGCCTCTTTTCTTCAATTCCTGAAATGAGGTTCTTAAGACTTGCAGAAATCAGGAGCAGGGAGAGGCCAAGAGTGGGGGCAGGCAAACCGCTTAATGATTGCAATAACTGGAATAGGGCTGTGAAATGCCAGTGACTTTTGAGCCCTGGCATTATCGCCATGGGGTCCAACATCCCAAAGCTTGGAGTTGGACTTACTCCCCTCGCCCACAAGAAAGATGTAGATAGGAAAATGCTCCTGATAATTACGGCAAAGCATCATCTTAAAAATAAATAAAAATCACAAGATGCCTACTCAAACTCAGAAGCAAGAAATAAAAAACCAAACGGAAATCATTGTGGATTTAATGCCTCTGAGTTGTGTTGGTTTTGCAGGTCTCTGCCTTTCAGAGGTGGGGGACAGAGAGGTTGGATCTAGCTTAATTAGCATTTCCCTCTGGAAATGCGACTAAATATCCACCCTGAAGTATTGCTCTGTAAAAATGGGAAAGGAGAATTCCTCCTCATTCTCATTTATGTGGATACCAAGGATAAGAGCAGGAAGATATAGGCTGCTAGGGGAAAGAATATGTGGGCTGCAGATACGTTCCGATGCCAAAACCTGCTGTTCATTATCAGCCTTTGACCTAATTTTGTTTTCCTTCTGGAATCTATGGCTGAAGTTCACACTTAAAGGGGAAAACACATAGTGGAGTGGACTTGGAAAGAGGTAGTCTGGCCATCGCTGCGTTCTTAATACTCTAGAATCCTGTCCTGATCCTCTGGTGTCTGGGCTGTGCACTGTCCTCCATGACAATGGCTGATTTCCTCCAGCTCCTTTGAGCTGAATCTTTGAATTGGACTGCAGACTCTGAAGTTTGTAAGAGTCTCATCTTGGCCACTGGCTGGGACTGGGAGATGTTCTTGACACAAAGATCAGGAGCTTTATACCTTCTCTCTCACCTCCCACTGCTCCCTACATTACATTGGAAATTTGAGCTGATTTGTCTTTAGAATGACAGGGCCTTATAAATGTAGAATTTATAATGATCTGGTACTGGGATGAGCTCACGTTTGTCTACATAGTACAGGTGGGGCTTAGGGCAGAGGGAGAGAAGCAATTCAGACCAAAAGCAAAAGGCTGACAGACTGTTTTTAAGCACAGTGACCTTATTTGCAGCTGATTCTCAGAACAAACTTTTATAAGTTTGCCAAGATTGCTTGCTTTCCCAGCCTGCATACAGGCTGTGTCATTTTCAGGGCTAGAGGTAATAGATCTACATTTATTCTTAAAGGTTCCTTAATGCCCACTTCATTAGAGCAGTCCAGGTAGGGTCTGTTAGCAAGGGTTACAGTGTTATCATAAGAGAATATGGCACTAGCAGTGTGAGGAAGGCTTTCTGCTTAAGGAAATACCGGTCCCTGAGGGACACACATAACATGCACAAGCATATGCAAAAGATTCCGGCTGGAGAGTTAGAGCATCTTAAGTGAATTCCAGGAAATGTGCTTGACAGTGAGAGAGAAATGTGTTCTGTGGGGGTTCTTGACTCAACTCAAGGATTCTCTTTGGATCAGAATGAGAGTCCTGCCTGGGGGATCCTGTGCAGGAGGTCCCTGTCGTCTCTGTTCTGGTTGGAGCTGGTTTTCCACCACCTGCTTATTTGGCTACCATGTTACATTTGCCTCTGGCCTGCAGGGGGCGTCCTTAAGAAAAATCTATTCACATGTTTTCTTTCCTTGCAAAGCTTCTATCTGTTCTGAATTTGGGTCCAGTGTCCACCCTTGGTCCCTGGGCTTTTCCTTTACATCTTCAGGGCAAAAGCTCTCCATCAATGGGGGCTGTTTTCCCCTTCACCCTCATAGCCCCCGAAGGAAATGGAAGAAGTGTTTGGACAGACTATCAGAACAAAGCAAAATATTTAAGTTCCTGTCATCCTCCCACTGTGTGGGTTTTGATCATTTTTTTCAGTAACCAGTTGAGTTTAATTATTTATGGAAGGACATTTGTAGTGCTAGAGGAAATGTCCTATAAAGCATTTATCAAAGGAATCCGTCTTCGTAATCTGAGACATCCCCGGAGCAAAAGCAAAGTATCTGGGCTGATGATTCAGGTATTACCTTTAGAGAGAAGCAGCATGAGCTCTCTCGAATTGGTGGGGTTTGAATCACCGAGGTTGACTCAGCAGATGAACCCAGAATCTGTGGGAGGTGCATGTCTGTGTGCTGCCCCAGTCTGCTTCACAACACTGTGGGGTGGGCACTACCATTATCGTCATCATACAGCGTGGAAACTGTGGCACAATGAAATAAACTGCATTGTCCAAAATGTCTAAAACACATAGTGGAGTAGAGTCTAGATTTGGAAAGAGGCAGTCTGAGGCCATCTCTGTGTTCTTAATGCTCTAGAATCCTGTCCTGACAAGCTGGTCCCTGGGCTGTGCATTGTCTGTCATGGCAATAGCTGATCTGATTTCCTCCAGCTCTTTAGAATCTATGAATTGGCCTAAACTGTAGACTCAGAAGTTTATAAGAAGTCTCATGTTGGCCATTGGCTGGGACTGGAAGATACTCTTGACACATAGGTCAGTATCTAGTGTACTTAGGTTGGAGCAGCCCACTTGGGCCACTTTCTACATCTTTCACTTAGCCAAGGTACTTAATTTTGGAATTTTTAATGAGATAATCTTAGTTATCTCATTTGTAGATGATAGTAGTCTCTATTTCATTCTGTGTAGTGAGTATAAAAGAGAAGATGAAGTATATGGAAGGTAGTTGGTAAACAGTTAGGTGTCTTAGAAGTATTTTAAGTATTAGCTGGCCCCTTCAGAAACCCTGGTTATCCTAGAGAGGTGTTTCCCAAACTTTAGTTTCCATAGGTATGACCTGGGGGGGCAGTTTAAAACATGCAGCCTCTCAGGGTCCACACAGGTGATTCAGATTGGACCAGGTGATGCTGACACAAAGGTCCAGAAGCCATCACTGGCGAAGCATGGGCTCAAAGGTCAGCAGGTGTGCCCCCCTTCAGCCTCTTCTTACCAAGGGAGCCGAGTGCTAGAAGCATGCTCAGCCATCTGCTAAAGGCTTTATAGTAAGGTCAAGTAATAATTCCATTATTTCCGAAGCAGCCGCCAGAATAGAATATTTTTTGCCCCTCCTCTGTGTCCCCTCTTATTCCCGGCCCCATCTCCTCCACTCAGCTTCTATTTGTACCGCAGCCCATGACATTTTTGAACTTCAGGGCTCCTGTCTGGCTGGTTATTCATTTAGCTGAGGAACTGCAGCACCTAATTAATAGGAAATTAGCTGTGAATGTAACATTTGGCCCATAGTCAAGGCCCAAGAAGTTATAAATATCCACCGTGTGAGTGGCCTGGGCACCTGATTCCTGGTAGCTCCCAAAGTGGCACTTGCTATGCTGTTCCAGGAAGTCAGTGTGTAGGTCACAGCAGCTGGGGAGCAGGTGTTGCCCACCTGGGGGACAATGGCACTGTCCTGGTAGGACAAGGGCCTGTCTGCTTCACATCAATTCTTATACAGCTCACTTACTTTCCTCAAGTTAAATGTCTCTTCAAAGGCCTGGCAGGGGAGAAAGCAGAGAGTAAGTGGTAGCAGAGGCTGTAGAGGTGTCAGGGGAGGGGAGGGCCCCTTATAGGGTGTCCCAAGTGCTGTAATCTCCCAAAGATGCTCCGGCCTGCTGTCGTTCCAGACACTTGCATTTGGCTTCTTCCAGAGGGACACGAGGTACAGCTTTGTCTAACACCCTGACGGTAGGGACTCTGCTGGAGCAGATGTTGGTGCCATCCATGGGGCAAAGCGACAAGGAAAAAAACCTGTTCTTTCTCCTCTTCTAGGTTCATGGCTGGGGCTCCTATGACAATAAGAAAAAGTAGATTAAGAAAAGAAAAGTGGCAGATTTATTTAATGTAAGTTTTGTGTGACACAGGAACCCTCATAAGGGAACAGAGAAGAAAGACCCAAAGAAACAGTTAAACATGAGTGGTGTTTTGTTTTGCTTTGTTTTGTTTTTTTGTAGGGATCAAGAAGAGTGGCTGGTCGTGGAGAAATGTGATAGGACAAAAAGTCCCAGGGGAACACAGCAAGCTGCGGGGAGCATGGCCTGGCCTGGCTGTTGGGGTTTCTTCACCTTAACAGAGAAGGAAGTCTCTTTTCTGCTGGGTGTTGGGCAGGCACATCACTCAGGAGGGTCTTATGATGGCTGCTTCAAGGGCAGAGTATTTTACCTAGGCTTTCTCAAGCTCTTTTACATTAAAATATTCCATGTGCCTAAGTTTTGTATTTGGGGTAGTGTGTCCTGAACCCCGTCACAGACCAGGAGTACTGTGGCTCACAGTTTAATGCTCTTTGCAGGACCCCATCCCTACCTGCCTATTTCAAAGAAAAGTCAGCCTGGGAGGAGAAAATCATTTTTGAAAGCACCAATGGGAAAAGGATCAGGGAGGAAGGGAGGAGCAAAGGATGAAGGGTAAGGTAAAAGTACCTCGGGGGTTTCTGGGGACAGAAGTGCCCCCACAGAAGGAGAAGGCAGTGCCCAGGGCTCCCGACCCAAAGCTGTGTTCTCTAGGGCCACTAGATTTGTGTTATTTCACTTTTCTTTTTCTTAACTTCCCCAGCAGGGAAATAGGAATTGGACAACCTGTCTTTTCCCTTGTGAGAGTTAAAAAATCTGCTGATAAAAGGACCTGTCCCCATTCTAAGTGTGTTTGTTATGAGCTAAACCTTTGGGAGCAGGGGTGGGAGGAGGGAGATGCTGGGCTTCTGGGCAAAGCAGGGCCAGGAGGCAAAGCCCGTCTTCCTACATCAGAGAACAGAAAGCCCAGAGTAAGGGAAATATTTTGCCAGCTTTATTTAAAAGATCGATCGAAGCCTCTTTAACACAGGCTTCTACCTGAGAACTGATATCATGAATCCAGCATTTATGTGTCTGCAAGGCTGTGCCTGAGAGAGGAGAAAAATAGAAAAGGGGATTGAACCTTTGGGTAGGTCCTAGAAGGAAGAAACTCACTGGTGATGTCAGCAGTGGATGGTGGACAGGGAGGACGCATGTTGCTTAGACCAGGAAGGACAGAGTCCTCTCAGGAAGGAAAGTGTTCTCTAGCCTTGTGCAGGGACAGGAGTTCTAAGTCAGAGCCCAGACTAAGAACACAGGTGTCACTGATGGCCTGAAAGAAGATAGTGCATCCTCCTTTCTCCACCTCTTCCCACTGGTCAGGGGCACCTCCTGACCTTCCATTGAGGAAAGGATGGATCTCTCCTTGCTTCCTGCCCCTTGGGGGATGTTACCAGTTCTCTACTCTCCCAGGCAGTACTTTGGCATGAAATGACTCAGGAGTCGGCAAGTCCTGAGTTCAAATATATCACATTCCCTCCTTGAGTTTGTTCTTTTTTTGTTTTAATTAAATGATAGCTGTGTACATTAATGCAAACATAGGGCACAGTGTAGTGTTTTCATATACAATTTGAAATATTTTCGCAAACTGGTTAACAGAGACTTTGTGTCATTTACTTAGTTATTGTGTTAAAACATTTATACTCTAGTTCTAGAAGAATTCACTTGTACCCTTGTTAGACAGACCATATAGGTGATCTTTCTAGTCACCCTCCCTCCACCCATCCGCCCTTCTCCCCTCTCCCCCCTTGAGTTTGGATATGTTTGATTATCTCTTATGATCTCAGTCTCTGATGTTGTCAAAATATATGAGGTAATATTGATTTTAAAGGGTTTTTGAAAGGATTAAATGAGGTAAAAGTCAAAACAACTAACATAGCACCTGGCACATTGAGAGTTAGGAATAAATTATTGCTATTGTTGTTATGTAAATAAAAGAGTCAGGAATAGGGCAGCTTCTGTGGCTCAAAGGAGTAGGGCCCTGGCCCCATATACTGGAGGTGGCAGGTTCAAACCCAGTTCCGGCCAAAAAAAAAAGTCAGGAATAATACTTGGCAGTCACTCAATAACTAGTTTCTGTGCCCTTGTTAAAGGTCACAGCAATAATAGTAATGTTAGGAAAAGATGCTAGGTATTTTGTCTCTGTCCACTACTCTCCCCCTAACCCAATCCTAAGCCATAACATAGGTCAAAGCCAACCCTATTTCCAACTCTGTGCCAATCTCTATTTGAACTCTAACCCTAACCCTGATGCTAGCTCAACCCTAAACCAAACTGTACCCCCAACCTTATTCTCAATTCTGTCCCAGTTATTTTAGTGTTCTCCAGAGAAACAACCAATAGGATGGAAATTTCTCTCTCTAGACAGAGAAAGAAATGTTTATTATAAGGAACTGGCTCACTTGATTACAGAGGCTGGCAAGTCCCAGTATCTGCAGGGTGAGTTGGCAAGATGGAGACTCAGGAGAGCTGATGGTGTAATTCTATTCCAAAGACTGACAGATGTAAAATCCAGGAAAACTGATGTTTCAGTTCGAAGGCCATTAGGCAGGAAGATTCTCTCTTATCTGGATGGCAGTCAGCCTCTTTGTTCTATTTAGGTCTTCAACTGATAGGATGAGGACTATTCACATAAAAGCATTCAATCTGCTTTTATTCAGTCTACCAATTTAAATGATAATCTCATCCAAAAACACTCTCACAGAAACAATCAGAATGTTGTTTAGTCAAATATCTGGGCAACCTATGGCTCAGTCAGTTTGACACATAAAACTAATAATCACACCAACCTTATCCTTAACTCTATCCCCAGTGATATCTCTTGGCCTTAACCCTCAGCCTACACTCACCATAACAATTATTATTAACTATTCAATATGTGGTAGGTCCTATTACTCAGCTTTCTTCTTTATAAGGGGAGCACAAATCCCACCCTAGGCACCAAAATTTTTAATCCAAGTGCTAGATCCATATCATAAAGACAGTCAACCTCTTTCTTTATCTCTGGAATGTAGACTTAAAAGAGAGGAGTGGTTATAAAATATTTCCATTCAGGTAACAGCCCAGTATAATTAGTACCTGCTTTTGGTGTGATGAGCAGACATACAGACAGCATTGCATTTGTTGGTGCTGACTCTAACAAATGTCCTGTTCAGTAGGGTCCTTGTGATATTAAGAGGGCCACTGACAGATTCCTGGACACAACACTCCAGAGATGTCTTAATTCATAAAATAGAGATTTGTAGATCATTGGGAGTTGAAAATATGTGTCAATATTCTTACTCATAGAAGAATCTGGCAGTTCACTTAGGTTCCTGCCAGATTCTTGTCCCAGATTTATCCCATATGATGAAAAGGAAACTTTCTGATTTCTAGAAAGATTCCTATGGAATCAAATAATGTTAGAACTGAAAGGGATGATTATCTTATCTGGTAGTTCTCAACTTTAAAATCACTGATTGCCTGGGTCTCCTCTCAGACAAAATGATCTACCTCTGGGTATTGGTACTTTTGGTAATAGTCTGCTAGCAATACCATTGCAAAATGGTTCCACCGATCTAGCCCAAACCCCTCATTTTATGGATAAAGGAAGAGAGGATAAAATTAGACATGTAGGCACAAAGCCAGCACCCAATGTCTCATGACTCCTACTCTGGTGCTTTTGTCTGGACACCACACCTCTTCTCACCTTAATTCCTCAGATTTATAACCAAAGACCAAGGGAACCATCTAGGACCCATCTTAGCACCTTTGCAATGAATGGTACTTTACAATGAATGGTACCGGCTTAAAGGCTCTGTCCTAGATAGTTCTTATTCAGAGAATGAGATGCATTGTGGCAGAAACAATTCTCTACTAACCCATTTAGAACAATAAAAAAAATAAATCCTAGTCCACCCAGCTTGACTAGGCAGCTGAAGGTTGCTCTCACTTGGTACTGACCTTGTAAAGATGGATTGCAATTTTGGGGAGTCAATATTATTTTGTTTTTTTCCCTTCTGGGCACTTCGAGTTCATATTCAATGAGGAGAGTTCTGGGAATTACAGTTCCAATGCTATTAACATCTGTTTTATTCTCCTGCCTTTCTGCTCAACTCCCTTTTTTTCTAATTTGTAAAAGATTTTAAGATTTTTAGGGAACTTATACGAAATGAATCATGATTTCAAAATAAGTAACTGAAATTCCCCTTAAGTTCTGATTCGATGTATTTAGAAAACATGGAAGCCTCTGAAACAGACCAGCGGAGGCAGCCTGTGCATTTCCCATGGGTAATGTTTCTTCTTCATTACCCAGAGAGGGCAAAGGAGTTTCTGCATTTATTTAGTCATTCCTTCCAATGTTTATAGATTCCTCCTAGGTCTAGGGAATTTGGTGGACATTTAGGGGAAATTAAGGTGAATTAACCTCAGCACTAGACTTTAAGAAACTTTAATCTAATCGGAGAGTGTGGCTGTTCGAATATCCTCAAACACCCAGACCCTACCCTACACAATCAGATCTTCCCTCAAGAGGCTACAGTAGAGATCCAGGGATGAGTAGGGTTATCTCCAGTTGAGGTTAGGAGAAGGTTCCATTGATGATTTGACATTTTAGTTGAGTCTTGGAAAATTGATGTGATTTAGACAAAAAAGTATATAAATCATGTGGCAACGGAACAGCAGGAGCAAAGAAAGATAAAAGGGAGGGAAAGGGGTGTATTGTGTGTGTGTGTGTGTGTGTGTGTGTGTGTGAGATGTTGGCGGTTATGCTTGGTTTTAACATGATAGGCAGGAGAGAGCATCTGAAACAATTTAAGGTAGCTCTCATGGACACATAAATGTAGAAATGGGCATTAATGACTGTTCTACATCCTTAATAGTACAGATTAGAAAGTAGTAATATTGATGATCACTATCATCATCATTTGAACTTAACTTTCATGCATGCTTTCTATAGGCAGTTACTGAACTACATGCTTTACGTGGTTTTTCTCATTGACTTCTTACAATATTCCTTGGGGATAAGCAATAGTATCCCAGTCTTCCAGATGAGGAAACTAAGGCTCAGAGGTGGGTAACCCAGAGTAGGCAGAGCTGGATTTGAACCACAGGCTACACTCTTTCCATTGTTGGGAGTGTAGCCTGTGTGTTCAGAGAGAGCGCTGGTTTTGTTAGGGGAGGCAGAGAGGGCGCATTCATTTTAGATATGTTGACTTTGAGGTTCTGTGGAGACCTCCAGCAGGAGAGGTGGATTTGGAGCTGGAGGAAGAAATAATTTGAAAGAACAAGAGTTTGTTTCCGAAAGCTGCATCCTAATGTTGGCAGATTCAGAACACCAGTCACATTGACTTGCCCTGTAGAATTTCTAGATGGGAATTCTAGCAGCTCACCCACCAGGGCTGCTCCTTACTATATGTACAGCTTGCCAGACCCATCTTCCAGAGCTGCATTCAGGGTTTGGTTTTATTTTTTATTTTCATATTTCAACATGTATCAGCTCCTTTCTCTTGCAAGTGTGTTATCAGTCATGTCTTTAATCTGAAGGGGTTTGCAACTTCTTGTCCCTTTACTGGCTACCAAGATTTACCTCTGGGAGGTATCAAGCTGTACAGCATTGGCTAGAACAAGCTCTCCTGACCATCAGCCTAGCAGCGAAAAAGCCTCAAGAGCGGAAGATGTCAAGCATGTATCTGGGGGAGAAGATAGTTTCTTTCCAGCAGGTGAGAAGACCAGAGGGAAGAAGGGAGTTATTTTTTTCTTTTCTTTTTTTTTAATGCAGTTTTTGGCTGGGGCTAGGTTTGAATCCGCCACCTCCAGCATACAGGGCCAGGGCTGGTGCCCTACTCCTTTGAGCCATGCAGGGAGGTGTCAAAGGTGCCGCCCCCAAGCAGGGAGCTTTGGTTGCCCGGGGAAGCATTTGTGCCTCGGGTAGAAAAGAGAAGTTCAGAGAAGCTTCCTTGCCTGGTTTGAAGTTGCATCTTCTGCTGATCTCATCCACCCTCACCTTACTTCTCTCCTAATACCTCCAACTCTAAGTCCCCTGTCACTTCCTGGCTTAGATTAGCAGTGCTATAGGAATGTCTGACCAGTGGGGAAGCAGAGGCAGAAGGTGGAGAAAACATAATCAAAGACTTGCAGCCTGCCTAAGAACACAAAATTCACATTTTCCTATAAGGCAAAAAACCCCCTCAAAACAAAAAACACCTTAATGAAGGGATCTGAGGGTTGGAGTCTGAATTAATCTTCTATTGCTTCTGCCACTAATTTCCTCAAAGTTAGTGGCTTAAAACAATATCCTTTTATTAGATCACAGTTTTTGCTGGAAGTGTAAGTAGGTTCTCATGGGTTCTCTGGTTAGAGTCTTAAAAGGCCAAAAATCAAGCTTTGGTCAGATGGGCCCTTATCTGCCGATTCTGGGAAGAACCCCGTTCCTGGCTGCTATGGGACTGAAGTCCCTGTTTCTTTTCTTGCTCTCAGCCAAAAGTCACACTTAGCTCCTACAGCAGTGTTTCTCAAACTTTTTATCTCATGGCACACTTGAACCTGTAGTTAAACTTCCATGGCACACTCAAATTACCTTGATCCAAAAAAGTAAAAGAAAGCATATTGCTACTACGCTTTGAACATCTTCTGAAAATAATGTAATCAACGATCTTCAAAAATTTTGGTGGCACCTCTAAGATCGTGTCATGACACAGTGTTTGAAAATCCCTATTGAAAATCAGTGCTACAGGTTTCCTGCGTTCCTTTCCATGTTACCTCCATCTTCCAGGCCAGCAATAGCGTATCAAATCCTGCCTGTGCTTCAAATCTCTGCCTTCTGCTAGAAGCTGGAGAAATGCTCTGCGTTTAAAGGGCTCACGTGATTCAATGGGCCCACCTGGATCATCATTTTCTGCCATATGTCTTAGTTTCCTGGGCCGCCTTAGCAAGCTGGGTGGCTGTTATGGTTGGAATGCATTTGCCTAAATTCATGTGTTGGTAAAGTAATCCTCTCTTGATAGAGGTAGGTGCGACCTTTAAAGGTGATTAGGGCCTGAGAGCTCTGCCCTTGTACATGGATTAATGTCATGAGGGCATGCGTTAGTTTCCCTGGGGGTCTGATCCTGGTGACAGGATGAATTTGGGCCCCTTCCCTCTTTCTCATGTGCATGCTCTCAGGTTCTCTCGCTCTTTGACTTTTGCCATGTGAGATGCAGCAAGAAGGCCCTTGGGAGATACAAACCCCTTGACCTTGGACTTCTCAGCCTCCAGAACTGCAAGAAACAAATTCTTTATAAATTACCCACTTTCAGGTATTCTGTTATAGTAGCCAACAGCACACCAAGATTGTGGCTTGAACAACAAAAATTTTATTGCCTCACAGTTCTGAAGACTGGCAATCTGAAATGGAGGAACAGACCTTCCTTGATGTACAATGGGGTTATGTCCTGATAAACCCATCTTAAGTTGAAAATATCATAAGTAAAAATATATTTAATACACTTCACCTACCTGCTGAACATCAAAGCTTAACCTGGTCTACCTTAAATGTGCTCAGAACACAGACATACATAGCCTACAGTTGGGCAGAATCATAAGGCAAAGCCTTTTTTATAATAAAGTATTAAATATCTCATGTAATTTATTGGAATATCATACTGAAAGTGGAAAAGAGAACAGTTGTATGAATACTACAAGTACAGCAGGACTTCTACTGAATGTATATCACTATTGGATCATCATAAAGTCAAAAAATCCCATCACTAGGTATTTACATAGAAGAACAAAAATCATTTTATCACAAAGACATTTGCGCTAGAATGTTTATTGCAGCTCAATTCATAATTGCTAAGTCATGGAAGCAACCCAAACACCCATCAACCCAGGAATGCATTAAGAAGTTGTAGTATACGTATACCATGGAATACTATTCAACCATAAAAAGATGGAGACTTTACATCTTTTGTTTACTTGGATTGGACATAGTTGGAACACATTCTTCTTAGTAAAGTATCTCAAGGATGGAAAAAAATGCAGCACCTGTAACTCAGTGGATAGGGCGCTGGCCACATATACCAAGGCTGGCAGGTTCAAACCCAGCCCAGGGCAGCTAAACAGTAATGACAATTGGAACAAAAAAATAGCTGGGTGTTGTGGCAGGCACCTGTGGTCCCAGCTACTTGGGAGGCTGAGGTAAGAGAATCGCTTAAGCCCAAGAGTTGGAGGTTGCTGTGAGCTGTGATGCCATAGCACTCTACTGAGGATGATGTAGTGATACTTTGTCTCAAAAAAAAAATGAAAAAAAGTATCCAATGTACTAAATATACCAATATATAATCATGTACACATTCATACAAATGATCAAACACAAATAGAGCCTAGCAAGGGGCGATTGGTGGGAGGAGGAGGGCATTTGGTGTGATCTCACCTAATGTGCACAATGCAAAGGTGTATTTCAAAATGACTAAGAATAAATTTTAAATATCTTACCATAAAAAATAAAAGTAACTGAGGTGATGGCTATGTTAATCAGTTTGATTTAAGCATTCCACATTGTATATCAAATCATCACATTGTACCACATAGATGTATACAATTATTTTTAATCAAAAATTAATAAAAAGGATTATAAGTTGAACAGTCCTGAGTCAGGGACCATCTGTATTGGCAAGATCGGTCCCTTCTGAGGTGTATGAGGGAATGATCTGTCCAGGCCTTTCCCCTGGGCTTGTAGCTAGATCACTATCTTCATTTTCACTTGGCATTTCCCTTCTGTGTGTCTCTGTGTCCAAATTTCTGTTTTTGTCAGGACACCAGTCCTATTAGATTTGAGTTCACCCTCATGACCTCATCATAACTAATTACATCTGCAGCAACCTTATTTCCAAACAAGGCCACATTCTGAGATACTGGGGGTTAGGGCTTTCACATTTAAATTCTAAAGGGGGACACAATAGCACTATAAAACATGACATCATTATGACAGTGACATCTTATTTGCCCACATTCGAAGAGGAGGGCCTTGGCCAAGGGTGAGGTCATTGGAGCCCATTCTTAGAATTCTTGCTGTCATATAGACCTTGAGCCAGGGTAGCTGCTCCTTGGTAGGGATGTAGGGACAGCCATGGTGAACAAAAGGGAGATGGCTGCCTGTCATGAGAACAGCCACAGTGAAATGCAGGGGTGAAGGCCAGGAGTGACAGGCTGTGAGTGATCAGGAAGTGAAAAAAATGCAGACTGCTCAAAGGACAGGAGGTAAGAAGGGAGGGAAGCTGAGTTGAATGATGTTTCCACCAAAGTCCAAGAGACCTGAGCTTGTTTGTTGTCTGGAAATGGGCAGAGAGGACTTGCAGCCAGCTGAAGCCTTGCAGCCCCCGATGCCTTGCAGCCATTTCTGGTTGTCCACATGCCCCCTTTTATGGAAACTTGACTGAGTACAACGTAGGGGATTTTGTACAATTCCACACATTATGAACTGGCCTTTGCAAGTAGACTTGTGTGCATTCTGGCTGAGTTACAGTTCCTTGGAGACCTGTATTTGCTTCTTTGTGTCCCTGTAACTCTCAGTCTTAATATCGCAGCAATGCATTTCTCTTTGGTTTCTAATTTCCTGGTTCTTTTAAAATTTTATGTGCTTCTCTTAGAAGGAAAGTTTGCTAGAATCTAGAAATAGTTTTGGCTACTACTGATTGAGATGATACCACCGCCCTGTGAGAAGCGTGCACACACCTTGCTCCTCATTCCCCTTCTGCGAGGTAGACCCTCCACTTCACCAGTGGGGAAACTGGTTCTCGGAAGGCTTCAGGGCTGTGGCTGAGGTCCCAGAGCTAATGAGTAGTGATGTTCTAGCTCTGTCACCACTCCGGCTTAGTCCTTATAGTCACGTTAAACCCTTTCTCTTCTGACGGTTGGCAATTTTTTTAAATGCTATTTTTCCAATATGTACTTAGAACAGTAAGTGTTGTATGAAAACAGAACCACAGCATTCACCTTCTATTCCTCTCCCAGCTCCTAAGTTTTTGGTTTCCTAGCTCAGCTATTTGAGAAATTACGTGTCCCTAATAAAAAAATTTCATCTCCACCCAGAATAATTCATTGCCAGGCAAAGAACAATACAGAGACATTTCAGCCAGCATGACTTTTTCCAAAGGTCACACGTGGATGTCCAGGGATTTGTGATGGACACAGTGCCCAAGGCAAAACATCACATTTGCTCCTCTTCTCTTTCTGAATGCATTTCATCATGAAAAGGTTTGTAAGTCTCCATCAGCTGATGTACAGTGGTCTGCTCCCCCCATGGAGGCCCTGGTACCATTGCCAAGGAGGGCTGTGGATCTTAGGAGGTATTTCAAGGCAGTGTGACAGAAGCAGAGACCCAGAGCAATTGGAATTCAGGGTTTGGGCATGAAGAAACCGCAGATATGGTCAGCAGACTTTCTAGGCTTGAGAAGCAATGAATTCTGCCAGGAGTGAGAGTGCTTTAGAGAAAACTGTGGAGAGAAAATCACAAGTTAACTGGACTTTAAAGGCAGCGTCGGAGTTCTCCAGGTGTGTAGGAGGTAGAAAGTGGCTTCTCAGGCACAGGCAACATACGTAGATTTAAATGTCAATGCTTGTGATGCCAAGTAAAAGTGACAATAATGATAGCACCACACCCATAATAATAAACACACTTGCTCATAAGCTTATGTATGTCAGGGTACATTAATTATATTCTAAGCACATTTATTATTTCAATTTACATATTTTTCAAAACAACCACACAACCTGGCTACTATTATTTTCCTTGTTTTATAGATCAGGAGATTGAGGCACAGGGAAGAAAATTATCACACCCAACAAGCAGATTCAGGATTTTATTCCATCCCTTTAATCTAGAGCAGTGCTGTCTCATTGGCCTTTCTGTAATGATGGAAATGTTTTGAATCTGCTCTTTCGATATGGAACTACCCTTCACATGTGGCTAGTGAGACTAATGAGCTGAATTTTATATTTCATTTCATTTTTATTATTATATTTAAATTTAAATAGGCGTGTGTGGCTTGTGATTACAGTATCAGACACAGAGTCCGTTTCACCGTAACACCCTGCTGCCTCTCAACCTGGGGAGTGTTGAGTTGACTCTGTAATGATAGCATTAAAAACCACCCCCAGAACAATGGCTGTCATTTTTTTAGCTCCTAGTGTGTGCGGGGATAGGATGCTAAGTGCTTCCTTCCTGTGGGTTATGCTTTGTAAACTCGACAACCTTCTGGGCAATGGCTAAGGGAATAGATCTAGGATCCAGACTTCTGGGGTTCAAAATCCCGCTCTGCCACTTCCTGGCTTTGGAACCTTGGGCAACTCATGTGTCCTTTCTGTGCCTCAGTTTCCTCATTTGGGAAATGGAAGAGAGAAAAGCATCTCCTTCCTATGGTTGTTACGATGATCAAGGTTTATGCATTTAAAGAGCATAGCACAGTGCCTGACTTGTGACAAGTACCCAACTTCTGGAGGTATTGTTGTTGAGACTCTTACACTAGATGAGGAAACCCCGGTGCAGCGAGGTAAAGTATCCTGCAGAGAGGCACCCAAACTGTGGAAGAGTTATAATTCACCCCATAATCAGCCTGATTTCACAGTCCCAGTTCTTAACAATTATCCTGTGGTTTCTGATCAGAGTTTTTAAAAATATGATTTGTATAGAACTGTACTAAAATTCTCTGGGTGCTTGTTAAGAATATGATCTCTTAGACTCACTGAAAACGGTTGAAATATATTGTTTGGGGCCGAGTCCTAGGAATCTGTATTTAAACAGGTTTCCTCAGGTGATTTTCAAGGACACACTAACCAATGAGAAATCACCAAAGAATGTTAACAGACGGGAAAATGTTAAAGGAGAGGTGACTGGTGGAGGGGGAAGTAATTCTGCAAACAGACTTATTTTTGGAAAGATCTTTCTGGTAGCTGGGGTGGAAGATGGACTTGCTAAGAAACTGAGATTGAAAGCCAGGGTAGTGGTGATTACAACAGTGGCAGAGTGGATGGGGGAGAGAGAAACAGGGTTTGGGCTAATTTACTGCGGAAATTCTCAGGACATGGCAGCTTACTAGAAATCGAGTAGCAGGAAAATTAATTGAGAGTTAAGAATGATCCTGAGGTTTCTATTTACAATGACTGAATGGTAGTGATATTGTTAACTAAGATGGACAAGGTGTTACAGAGATTTAAGCATGCTTGAGAACTGCTTCAGTACATCCAGGTGGATGGAAATTGGGTTTTGAGTTCAAAAGAGGACTATACAATAGAGATGATGGTGTGTGATTTGTGCAGATGGGTAAGACTGTCCCAGAAACTAGGCAGCAAGACTCACCAAGTCGAATATTACTGAGGGTGGGGAGTTGACACAAATGTGTGTCGTGGCCTGGTGTAAGAGAACAGGTGCTAATACTTTTATTGCAGATAATCTAATAATCGCTCAGTCACACAGCCTTTGAAAATATTCGATCAGCCAAACAACATCATGAGCCCTTATCCTCTGTGTATTTAGCACCTCAGAGTCTGAGCACACTGGGTCTGAACCTATCCAGGACACTCAGGTGCTACCAAGGCCAGTACAGAAGGGCACCAGGGCCCAACCACTGGGGGGGGGGACAATGCTACCCAAGGACTAGGGCCGTGAAAGAGGCAGAGGGAAGTAGGTAGAAGAGAGGGGGAAGAACAAGGTCCTAGCTGTACCCCAGAGGCCAAGGGAAGGAAGGATTTCAGTGAGGGGCTGCCAGTGAGGGCACAGGCCACTGAGAGCTCACCTCACAGCTGGGAAGAGCTGGTGGGACAGAATGGCCAAGCCGGATGTGCTTGGCGTCTTTTGCCACCTGTAAGGTGATTGGGGATGGGAGCCAGGAAAGCAATGAAAGTTGCAAATGGAGATAAGGAATATAGATCATTCTCTTCAAAGGAGAAAGGAAGGGAAATTGCCAGCTTGAGTGGGAGCGAGTTTGACAGAGGGTTGTTTTTAGGCTGAGTGAGGCTTAGCCAGGTTTGTGGCTGAGGAAGGGGGACATAGAGCCAGTGGAATGAAAAGATCTGAAGACAGTAAAAAAAAAAAAAAAAAGAAAGAAAGAAAAAAGAAGTGAGTTTTGGATCAAAACCCCAGAGGCGGGAAGCATAGGTAGTATCTTGGAAAATATCAGGGTAACTCTTTCTTGGGGATAGGGGGGAAAATAGAGGCAGACACAAGGGGCAAAAATTGTAATTCGAATTCTCCCGAGTATGGTTCTAGGTTGTCTGTTTGAAGTGAGGGCATCGGTGAGGAGCAAGGCTAAAACACGGTGGCATTACAGCACATCCAGCACCTATCCCTCTGTGCTGGACATTAGAAATTATCTTCTTTAATTCCAAAAGGCAAAAGGTAATTGGCACACTGATTTTAGAGATCACAGAGAGAAGCGAAGTGCCTGTGGCTACATAGCTCGCGAGTGGGTGAGCTGAGACTGGATCCCACAAAGTCAGAGTTGAGAGCCCCTCACTGCTGTGCAGCCGATGATGCAGCGTAATGATGACCTGTACTCTCTCAGTCCTCTTCCTCTAAACCTCTCTCCCCATTTTACAGGCATAGAAACTGAGGCAGAATTTGCCCAATTAGTCTTACATCTAGGTAGGCTAAGAGTCAGTTACAGAGTGGGAGGGGTCTCTTAATTTCTAGTTCTGTTCTCTTTCCTAGGGAATGAGCACTCACAAATGGCTCCCGAGTAAATTGTGTTGGGTTTCTGAGCAATCTCATTCCCTCCCTCCATTTCAACCCCTACCCCCATTCCTAATCCCAGCCCCCAAATGCCAGGAAGGGAGTCCAGCACCTTCTGCCTCCTTTGGGCTAGAATCCTGGTCCTCCCAGGTGAGGGCTGCCCGCATTTCCTATCGCTACTGCCCTGAGTTCCTATGAGGGCCCTGGGCAGGCAGGCAGCGGGGCGGAAGGCCACGTTTGTTTTGCTTTTATTGTTAAATAATATAAAATCTCTTGGCTGCACCACCTGCCGGGACATGAGTTGTGTGTCTTCCCACACAGTCACTAATGAGACAGTTAATCATTTGTTTATTCTGTATGAGGAGAGGTGGTGGCCATATCTCTCAAACCAGACACAGGGCTCCAGGACCCTTGAAAAGCTGCCCCCGCCCCTGGCTCATGAGTCACCCACAGTCCCAGCGCAATCGTGTCCTGAAAACCCTGTCCCCTCCTCCCTGAGGAGTTAGCCGAGATGCAGGCATCAGCTGATGAGGATTGTTATTACTGTTATTATAGCAATTAATATTATTTTTAAAAATACTCTTCCCTAAGATGTAGGGGAAAAGTAATTTTGAAAAGATGCTTTGTTGGGAGATAAGCAAGTGTCCTCTTGGGCACAGGGGTTTATCTCACTTGTGCACAGGTTCCTAGAGGTCGTGCGACTCATGAGATAAAGCTCAGGGATCTTCCCCAGGGATGGCCGGAGTCAACGTCAGGCTGTTCTCCTACTGCCAGGGTTAAAGAGGTGAAATCAGCTATGTTCCTCCTGCAGGCTCCCTGGGGCTGAGGCTGCTTTTATTAGAGCAAATCAGGCCTGCCCAGGAGTGGCTAGAGAGGGGAGCAGAGAGCCCAGAGGAGGTGAGGAAGGGGCTGGTGGGCCGTGCTGGGGGTGATTGCCATCTGCACCCAGTCTGGCCAATCTGAGCATCAGGAAGGGCTCCCGTCTCACCTACTTGCATGCTGTTAGCATCCTCCTGCTATGTTCTTAGTGTTTGGCTAAATCCGATTGCCTGAAGCTTATATTTCAATTAACTGGGTCCAGCTGTCTGTGTCCTGAGGCACAGGGAGTGGGCTGGGCTTGCCATGTTTTCTGCTGTGGCCCTGTGTCGACGGCTGTCTGTCTGTCTGTCTGTCTCCAGTCTGCCAGCTCCCATCCTTGAATCTGTGCTGCCGTGGGACTGTTTCCTGCCTAGTCAGGGGCAGAATTGCCCAAGGCAGGGCTTGTGTTTTAGGAGAAGTGACTACCGGGGCAGGGAACTGGAGTGTGCAGTGGCGTGAACTTGGCTCCTTACCATGGTCACTTTCTAGCTTTCTCTAATGCTTCCCCTGGGACCTGGGTGAGGTGCTCCTTTCTACCTTTAGTCTCTCATCTAGATATATTCTTTACCTCATCCTCCTTTTCCTCCCTGTTTCCTTCTCCCACATATCCCCCTTTTAGCCCCTGCATCTTCACTCTTACTATTTCCTTTATTAGAATGTCCTTCCTTTTCCTTCTCCTGTATAATTCCACTCTTCAAGGCTCAATTCAAAAGTCACCTCCACCAGGAAGCCCTCCCCCTGTCCTCCTGAGGCAGACCTGACCTGGCCTTCTGTGCTGCTGATTACTTGGATTTCATATCTTTCCGTTCAGAGGCTCAGGGCTAGCATCTCATTCTCTGTGTCCCGCAGTCACGTAGTTTAGAAGGTTTCGTGGTTTTGAATTTGTTCTGGTCAGGCTTTGCAATGGATTGAAAGGTATCCACCCCCCAAAGATTTGTCATGGCCTGATTTCTGTAACTTGTAAATGTTACCTTATTGGGGAAAAAGATGGTTACAGCAGATGCCATTAAGTTAAAGATCTTGAGATGGAGACATCATCCTGACTTATCCAAATGTGTCCTAAATCCAATGACAAATGTCCTTAGAAGAGATGCACAGGGAAGATTTGGCAGATAAAAAAGACAAATTAAAAAGAAAACAAGGGAAGATGGCAATGGAGACAGGCGTAAGCGTGATGTGGCCCAGGAATTCCAACAGCCACTCCAAGCTGAAAGAAGCCGGGAAGGGCTCTTCCCCCAGGAGCTTTCAGAGAGGGTGTGGCCCAGCTGACACCTTGATTTCGGATTTCTGGCCTGTAGAATTGTGAAAGAATAAATTCCTGTTGGGTTAAGCCATCCCATTTGCCGTAAGTTGTTACAGTAGCCTTAGAAAACCATTAACAGGCATGTAGTTCTCCTCTGAGAGGGAAGAGGGAAGAGGCAGGAGAAACACAAAATACCAGTGTGAGAAACCTGGACCTTTCCTGCCAGACTGTCTGTTATTACCATCTCGGCTCTCTATTTCATACAAAGGCCCGTTACCTGCCTGTGTTGTCCAGGACAGGACCTTGCCATAGTGAGCGTGTCAATACTTTGTAAAGAATCATAATTATAAAGCCAATAACAGCCGCTGACATTTGTGTAGTCTTTACAGTTGACAGAGTACTTTGTCTTAGCTCATCTCATTCTGTCTTTACAATAATCCCACCAGCTGGGGGTTGTGATCATTTTATGTTGGAGGAAATGGATTAGACCATCAGGGGTGTTAAGGGACTTGTACGTGACCATACAACAGGTGTGGCTGAGCCAAGACTTTAGAAACCCTTGTCTTTTGGTTCCAAATCCATTTATTTTTAACTGTGTACATGAACTTTGATTATAAGACACAAGGGGTCAAACATATATATTTTTTTAATTCTTTTAAAAATAGGAATATATTTTGCCTGACCTAGGAATGCCTGATTTCCTTCTTTTCCTCCAGGTATGCTCAAACTAAGCCGGGTTTAACAGTAGTGGAGAGGTTGAGAGGAAGCCTTGTTTTATTTTAGGGTCTTTATTTTAGGAGGTAGGTATATCTCTGTGGGTTAACCCTCCCTTATTGTTTTGGCAGGCCCCGGCGAACCTCTCTGTGTGTGTGTATGGTCCGCACTTTGCCTGCTGGTATCCCCCTCTGGTGGTCACTGGCATAAATCTATCACCTGATCATCTGAAGACCCAGTGAAAGGAAGGTCAGCAGGCCAGGAGTATCCAGAGAGAGTGAACATATTTAGCGTAGTTTCTGCTTGTACTTTCTCTCCTTAGGATTTAGAATGGATGATTCTGCTCCCCAAATGGGGCGCCTCTCTCCAGCACAGTAAAGGGTGTCACACAAATGGAAAGAAAGTGGCCCTTGAAGTCTGACAAATATGAGTTCCTATTCAACTCTGCTACTTAATATTTCTATGGGTTTGAGTCACTTAACCTTGGTAATCCACATCCATAAAATGAGAAAGTAACGAATACTCCCCCTCCCTGGAGTATTACGTGTACAAAGGTAGTCTGCAATAATGTGCCTGAAGCGCTGGGTACGTAGTAGGTATTTAGTCATTGTTTATTTTCTCCTTCTTACCCACATAGGATTCATCCAGCTGTTAAAATTATGTGTGTATCGGGCATCACAGTTTTAGCCAGGGAACAGTTAGTAGTTCTGTCACATTACCGTCTAGCAAGGACACCATTTATTGCAAAGAGGGAGCCAAGGACATGAAGGAAGGAGATACAATATTCAGATTCCACAGCAAATTAGAGTCAGGACTTAAACAGGAATCAGGGTGCTTATTTCCCTCCTTTTGCTGGAGGGGGAAGTAAACTGATATTTTGTGGACCACCTAATATAAGCCAAGCTTTTTCCCCAAGTATTTTATGTAATTCCCATAATGACAATGATGTCATTACCCCCATCATACAGATGAGGAAACAGGTTACTTAGCACAGAAGCTGCACACCTGCCCACGTTGTCTGGCTCCTGAGCCTTTCTGCTCCACCACATGGCTTCCCTGGAAGTCCTGGAGAAAACTCAGCTCACGGAGAGAACACGTGTAAGGAGTAATCAAGAGGAGTGTCATTACTGTCCTCAGTTGCCAGAGAACACAGTCTGCAGCTCCAGGTTGCTTGTTTCCTCCTGGTCTTTTGGCTCTCAGGGATGGAACCTGATCAGTAGAGTATGTAGGACCCAAGGGGTTTGCATAAGTCTTTCTGCCTGTGGACCTGATGTCTATCATCAAGAGTGTTTGAGTAAGGCCACCATGATTTTTAATAGAATGCAAGTTGTTAGAGTGTAGTTGGAGTAAAAATAGAGGAAATCATGTTTTCCTTGGATGAAACCTCAGAGCTGTGTTTTTTTTAAGCAATTGACAAAAGCTTCTAGCCTTGGTAAAATTGGATTGCAAAGGAGACAGAAGGGAGGGCGAAGAGCCACATAATGTGCTGGGAGGCACTTGTAACAAAGCGTGTTTCCCTGCTTGGTTGTTGGGAGACCTGTGTCCTGGTTCTTGATCTACAAGCTTTGCAACCTAGAAGTCATTATCTCTCTGGGACTCATGTTGTAAAATAAAAAGGTCAGACAAGATGATATCTAGGGTTCCATTCAGATATAAAAAGGTGGGATTTTTTTTTTTTCTTTTGAGTCAGAGAGCCTGGGAAGTGAGGGGAAGTAGAGAGCCTTATCAGATGGAATAAGCAGTGTCTTAGCCCAGTGAAGGAGAAGCTTCAGTGGCTGTTTCTATATGTGACATGGGTCAAGAAATATTCCTGGATGGACATGAGTAGAGAAGGCCACCCCCATGTCCTCTACAGTGCCTTGAACACATCTTTACTAAAGCTTTTCCCAGGCTGTAGTGTCACTAGGCAGTGAGTCCCTCACCAGACCGTGAGCTTCTTGATGGAGGAGACCTCATAGTCATGGTTGAAAGAATGATTGTATTAATCAAGCTCTTTTAGATTCCAGTTTCTCTAGAGATGCTGGTCATGCATCATTTTAAAATTTGTGGTCTCTTCTCCATAGGACAATAGATTCTGAAGTTCAGACTAGGGAGTGTAGGTAAAATGTGTTGGTGCTTACAGAGAGAGATAAACATTAAAAGTTGTGCCAGTGGTTCTGATGAGAAATCAGGTTCACCCTTAGCCTCTTGTCTGCATTGGGGGTGGGGTGGGGTGAAGTGTGCTGCAAATGATATAAGCAGAAAGCAAGGCTAGAAGATGTTCACTGGCTCACAGAGGTGTCACAGTTCCACTGCCCATTGCTGGCCTGTGCCAGCCATAAGCCAGGCACAGCAAGCTTGAGCGGGTATACACCTGACCTTGCCTGTAGCCATTAACCACCCATCATGTTCATAGTCTTTCCCCCGCTACACTCTTCTGAGACAGTCATTGAGGTACTCTCATTTTTTAACTCAGTGCACATCCTGTTCTCTTCAAGTTTGTGGACTAGTTCTTCTTTAACGTATTCTTTCCCCTTCTTGCCTAAATTTTACATTTATCTTGAAACCAGGTCAATGAGTTGGAGAGTGAGGCCTGAAGGAGAAGGCTGAGTAGAGACCCAAGATACAAATGCAGGATGGGGGGAGCTTATAAAATAGTGTCCATCGGGTACCCACTATGTCCTCAACACTGCGTTTTAGGCTTTACGTGCTTTATTTGTAGTCTCCTTAACAACCCTCTGAAGAACACGTGATTCTCAATTTTGCAAATGCAGAGACTGAGTCCCAGGACATATCAGTAAGTCTCCAAAATCACATAGCTAGTAAGAAGCAGGGTCGTGTGACTGCAGAGTCAGTACATCTCTTCAATATGGTGTCATTATTTCCTCATACGCTTTCTTCATAGCCTCTCTATAGCAGATACACTTCGTAGTTGCTACCACAGAGGTTAAATGAGGACATAATATTTTGGTACCTAGCTCAAGGCACAAAGCAAGAATTTGGTAGAAATTAGTTGATGTTGCTGTTGCTTTCACATTTGATACTTCAAGGGTCTTCATGATATTCTGGAATGTGAAAAGAGAAAAAAAGTTAATTAATTGAAGGTATTTCAGAAGTTATAGACCTGGATAATTATTACTGATCATTAAATCATTTGAGACCTTATTTGGTGAAGAATGGGTGGCTGCTCGAGTTAAAGATTGCGTTCGCCTCAACCTAGGTCAGGGAGTGAAGGTGTTAGTTCTAGTCTCTGACTTGTTTCTAAGTGTTTTTTCCTGCTGTCACTTCTGAGTGTCTATACAATGTTCTCAGGGTGCATGGCATGGTTCATCGTTCTAGAATTCCGCTTCTGAGCTCTGGAAATTAGCATTGTGTGCTATTGAAGACTGGTGTTGGCTGGAGTGCCTCTATCCTTGGTGCTGAACCCAGAGCTCCTGGGACATGGGAGCAGATGGTACAACCTGCTCTCTTTCCTCTCACAGCCTGACTGAGCTATGCGACCAGACTACTGTGAAGAGAAGACTGGTTTGGGAGTTAGGAGATCTGGTTATTGCTTCAGTCACTTACTGGGTTGCCTCAGGCCAACCACCTAACCTCTCTGTTTCACTGTTCCCACTGGTAAAACTGAGTTGCTACATTTCTATCATTCATTTTCAGTGTGTTGCTGATTTCTGTAAATGAGATAACAGATGCTAACATGGGGTATGAACGCACGGTATGATTTTGCTGTTATTGCCTCTCGGTCTTTTAATCATACACTTTGACTGTATCATTTTAATTCACCGAGGCACCCTCAGGCAGAAAATCAAACAAATAGATACATGCACTGGGGGGAAAAAAGAAATAACTTTTTTTAATGTGTTGCTTTCACGTGCCCACGTGGCTGTATAGCTTAGGGTGTGTTTATAAGAATAAGAAAGGTAATGACCAGTGAGGGCTCAGCCCCTGTCTGGAAGGGGAGAAGAAGAGAAAGATCACATCTCATCACCTCCACGAGCCCCAAATGGCAGATTCAGTTTACTGTCATGGGGCCTCAAGTCTTACCATTAGCCTGATTTGTTTCTTAGCTTGGGATTCCTTGTCCTTTATACAACAGTTGCCATCTCCTTTTTGGAGTTAATCAAGCTTGCGATAGCCTGGGCTTTGTAGATGGAATCCTCGGACTGAAGTCATTCCTCTAGTCACACGTAGTAGAAGCTTTATAAAGCAAGCCAGGCTTTTATAGCCTCACTTTCTCTATTGTAAGGTGGCCATCCTCTGGTCAACGCGCTCTGTGAGCAGGTCTTACCTTTTCCTCGTCTGGTTCCCTGTGTGTTCTCTTCCTTTACCACGTGTATCTTCTCTCTCCCTCTCTTCCTGTCAAAAGCTTATGCATTCTTTAAAGCACAGGTCAAAATTATCATCTATTACCACTCAAACCATAGTGAATTTTTCTTTCTAGAACTCCTAGAGAATCGATTCTTTTTACTGTTCACTGTGTTATCTCCTTGCACTGTGGTAGTCTAGCTTTTTAAGTACCTTTTTAGCTTCCTTAATAGATTACAAGATCCTGAAAGAGGAACTTAACATAGTGCCCAGCACACAGTTACCCAATACCTGTTTGAATGGACACATGGGTTGGGTGTTATTGAATTCCCTTCTCCTTAGATCTTTAGTATACAAGTATTGGTGGAGTGGGTGAGCCAGTAGCTCAGACTTATGTGTGCATTAAGAGCTTGGGCTTGGGCAGCCAAATGACAATGGAAAGACAAAACTAGAGAGAACAAGTTGAATATGGAACTGAGAGCTGCCAAAGACGTGTTTCACCCTTGGGACAGTTTTTCACGGCCTACTCTTGGTCTTGGAGATGCTATGAAACCAGTGTACTGACTTGAAAAGGTACTTTATGAACTCTAAATTCGGAAAGGGTTAGAATTCATGGACACACGAAATTGTGCAATATGTATGCCTGCCAGAAGGTGGCACACGGTCTCTAATTCCACGGTCTGGCAGTTTTGCTCCTGAGGATCCCCCAAACTGATGTGGGTATTCTGATGGGTAGCTCTCCTCTGCATTTTATGTGGTTCAAAGCTGCCTCGTTCTTATCCTCTTCCCTCTCCCCAGTCTACTCTGCTTCTTTAGGATGTATAAAGATGAAACTGACCCAGTCTGGAGGCAGGAGAGAGCCTCTCCCTTGGGCTTCTGCTTTGGGGAAGGTTCCTGCTGAGACATCTCAGAGGAATCTCAGCAGCCTCTCAATTCCTATATAGGTTCAGAACTAAACTCACATTATACCCTCTGCATTGGAATATCCCAACAGGATTCTTAGACAGTGAGTGGTCGGTGCCTTTTTGGACAAAGAAGGTAAAGGGGAAAAATCCCTTTCATTTGCATTATTTGTACCCCCCACCCCCCGGCCCCTGCACTTTCTCACTATTCCTGTTTTTTTGTTTAAATTGCAGGAAGAGCACCTCTGTGTATCTTTTCCTTATCTCATCTTTATATGGCCTTTCCCTCTCTTTATTGTACGGTATTATCACATTTATTGTCTTCTTGTATTTTCACAAAATATCTTTAAGGTATGTGACACAGGTATTTTTCTTGGTTTAGAGCATAATGAAAGCTTTTGCTTTTACAGTTCTTTTATTTATCAAATACATTTTGCAAGAAGTTTAAGGGCATAGATATTAATATCTCTATTATACAGATAAAAACACCCCAATTTTGTACATAGGAAAAGTAAGTGATCTTCTCAGGAAATATAAGAAAAATAAGAACCCAGTCATTTGGCTCCGAATGGATGAGGCGAGTAAGCCCCCAAAGGAAGGTCCCACTTACCCAAGATACTGCAGTCAATAGCGGTATAAATGAGGCTGGAATTAATATCTCCCGATTCTCAATTCAGTGCTCCTGTTATCTCAATGAAGAGTCCTCGTGTGTAATCTAACAAGCCCTGCGTGATCTGTCCAGTCTGGCCATTTTCTTTACTGTCCAGCCTCTTCAAAGTCAGAGTGAGCACCAGTCAGCCTTTGCCAGAGGGTCCCAGAGGTGAATGCCTGAGGCATGTGGAAAGCTGATCAGGAATCTTTTTTTTTAATGTTAAAAATAGATGAAAACAAAGACCGAAAAGGAAGTCTATCCGTATGTGAACAGGGTCTGTGTTTAGGTAATAGGATTATGGGGAATTTGTTTCCATTCATCTGTGTTTCTATATTGAAAAAATTTTCTTCAGTGAGCTTTTGTTACTTTATAATGGAGAAGAAATATTGTAAGGTAGAAAAAATGAAATATGGTGGCATCAGTTTTGGGTGCGTTTGTGTGGCTGTGTGTATGGTGCTAGGTACTGCCACAGTGTTCAACTGGACTGATGCTGGGTAGGACAGAAACTGTGTTCCAGTGTTCTCCCCTGAGAGGACATTCTGCCACTCTCTGGCTCCCTAATGCCCCACTGATGGTTTATCAGGCTTCCCTAACGCCCCACTGATGGTTTATCAGGCTTCACTCCTACCTTGCTCCCTCTTTGAAGCTCCAGTAGACTCTGCACAGCCATAAGCACACACCAGCCTGCTAGGCTGGGGCAGGTGGGAAGGGGCCCTGGAGACTGGGGGCCCAGAGCCTCACCCTCTCCTGGCAGACCTGTGGGCTCCTGAGTCTCTCACTCCTCCTGCCGTGGGCTTATGTAACACATTCACAGGACTTCATTTTCCAGTAGATTGAAAGCAAAGCTGCAGTTGATTTTCTCCAAAAAGATCTATTTGGAAGTGCAATTGCCTGGAATTACATGGTGGTGCGAGAGGCCAGACCTTGCTGTAAATAACTTTCTTCTCAGCCACACAGGGACCCAGCTGGAAGCAATGTCTGTGTGTGTGTGTGTGTGTGAATACAGGTGTGCAGGGACTTGGGGCCCTCGCTTCCCTTGCTGCCACTTCTTTTACCTTTGGAGTGTTTGCATCTGAATGAGGGATGAGAGCAGAGAGGGGGGCGGTCTGGGCTCATGCTTTGGGGTTCTTTCCTTGGCCGGTTTATAGGGCATCTCTCCCCCTCTGCAGTTGCAGGACCCTTGTGCCCTTGTGAGGGATTTATGCACACAGTATGGGGTGGCACACAGAGTAAGGTTTAGGATTGGACATATCTGAGTTCTAGTACCAGATGTGCCAGTTATCATTTATGGGAGTATAGACAATTACTTATGTCTCTAACCATCTCTCTTATACATAAAAACAAAGAAATAAAAAAACAAAACAAAAAACCCCAAACTCAAGGAACTAGTGATGGGGGTGGGAATTCACTGTATCTGTGTTTTTGTATTATTTAAAGAATGAAAGGAAATTATGCTGGAGAAGTCACACACTCCCTGACACTGGCTATGTGCTCTATAAATGCAGTTCCACTCCACGCTTTGCTGTGAATTTCCTGGCAGACTGAAGTAAGAAACAAAAGCAATGGGTTTGGAACCAGGATGGCCTGAGCCAAAGTTGTGAAACATGCAAGTCTGGGATATATTACTTCTTCTTCTATACTTCCTTCCTATATAGACAGGCATAGCATACATATGTGGTTCCCCCAGAGAAAGACTGGAATAAACTAGCTTACACTGTGGCAGATGGGACTTAATGCTATCTTCTCCTGGTGGGCATTCGTATTTTAAGAGTCCTGCGTAGGCAAGTAGAGGACAATGTTTAACCCAAAGATGGCAGCATTTTATGCAAAGTGGCATTTCGAGAGGGGAGCTATTTCTAGAGCAGAAAGTCTTACACTTTCCCTGGCCATTCTTCAGACAAGCCTTATCTTGCAGGCATTCAAATGGAATTGTGCATTAGCTCAAGTAGACATTTTTCTCTCAACTCATGTAATATTGTCCTTTTCACATTTTCCCATCGAGTCTAGAAAATAAAGGAATCTACATAACCATGGACTGTACCCTTGAGGAGAAGGGTTTTAGGTAATTCTAAAGAAGGTGTCCAGCCACCCACCTACTCAATATGTATTGGAATCCTACTCCTTGATGTAGCAAATATAACCAACATTTATTAAATATTTTGCCAAGTTCTTATGTGCATTATCTCAGTTAATCTTTACTACTTCCGGTGGTATTGTTACTGCTATTATTATGCCATTGTTGTAGCCTAGTGATGAAGAGCAAATACTCTGGACCCTGGTTTCCCCAGTGTAAATGTTAGCTCGCCCTCACCAGTCACTGGTGGTGTGAACTTCTGCAAGCTAATTCCCTGTGTTTTGATCTTCTTATATTTAAAATAGAAATGTAATAGTACTACTTCAAAAAGCTGTTTTGAGCAGTAAGTCAGTCAATGTATATAAAGTGCTTGCAAGAATGTCTGGCTATTATTATCAACATTAACTATCTGAGGACACTGAGGCTGAGAGGAGGGGAGATGATTTTCCCACCGACTCCCAGCTGGTGACAGATCCAGGTCAAGAATCCATGCCCTGGGACTCCCAGCCTAGTGCTTTTCTCTGGCTATGAGGAAAATGTGCAGGATCTTTTATTCCTCCCATGGTATCATTTCTCATGACAGCTGTCAGTCAGTCATAAGTAATAGCGTTTCAGAATGGCTCAAAATCTTGGTGAGAACAATTGAAGTACTGAGAGTTTGTTTGATTAAAGTCTAGTTCCTGAAAGCATGTAAAAAAGTTCCCTCACAAATCAAGGTCAATTTAGGTGCTTACTCCAGCTTGGTAGTTACAGCTTACACAATAGTCGGTGGGCTTATTAATAAATGGCACTTAGAGCCCTGTCCAGCATGGGCTGGCACTGAGGCCAGATCTGGAGAGTCTTTGTTGCTCACGGCAACCCCAAGACAAGAGTCAACTTGTATCATGAACATAGATCAAGTTCCAGTGTCCTTTAGAAAAGATAATACATGGATATTTCATAAAATATGATGACAAACCATTGGCATAAGTAGGGTAGAAGATGGAAGTTAGACTTTCTATAGGTTTTCTTTCCTAAAGTGACCTAGAACGAGCCTTCAATAGGCCAACTTCACAAAGGCCCCAAGTGTTTTACAAGAGGAATGTGATCCCCAGCATTTCTCCTTTCTCTGCCCCCATTCCTCCTGACCTCTCCTGTTATAATGCCTCCATTTCCACTGCTAGGGATTTATTCTTTTGGGCATTGCTAGTGTTCATTTTTCAAGAGTAATTTATTTTCCAATATCTCCAAGAGATAAAATTACGTATTATCTTCTATGAAACTCTCTATCCCCCTGTTCAAATGCAGCAGCCAACCAACTACCTTGTGGACAGTTAGGAACTACACAAGTTTTGAGACAGACTATGTTATGGTGCATTGTTTCATTTCTAAGAAACATAATCAACAGCATTCTTTATGATTCACCCATACAAGTTTTAACTTGCTTAGCTTGTTGGTATTGCTGGGAGGGCTCATTTGTTTCCAGCTATGGATTTTATGTTTCTTGATTTTTGTATATCTCAAAACTTTTATAATGACCCATGCACAGGCAAGGTGCCTTAGGAGGAGAAAGAGTGGGCAATATTTGCCTACTTACCATTCTGCAAAAGCCCAGGCATACTCTCCGTCTTTTTGCTCTGCAGAGAGTTGCTGGAAAAAGTTCTGGTTGGAATTTAGTTAGAACAGGGAGCTACAATCCAGCATAAGAGAGCAGCCCACTCAGCCAAGATAATTAAGAGTTTGTCCTTCTTGCTATTTTTTTT
>NW_003852415.1:5006593-5007930 GCF_000181295.1 Otolemur garnettii
TCCCACTTGCTATGAGTTGAATTGTAGCCTCAAAAGATGAAGTTCTAACTCCCTGTACATGTGATTGTGACCTTACTTGGAAATAGGACCTGCAGATAGCCAAGTTAAAATGAGGTCATTTATAGGCCCGAATCCACCATGGGTGTGTCCCCCTAAAAAAAGGGACATTGGACCCTGAGACAGACACATGCACAGAGAAAACACCACGTGAACATGAAGGTAGAAATTGGAATGATGCAGCTACAAGCCAAAGATTGCCAGGAAACCACCAGAAGTGGGATAAGAGGCATGGAGCAGGTTCTCCCTAACAGGCCGCAGTGAAAATCATCCCCAGAACACCTCGGTCTCAGACTGTTAGTCCCCAGAACTGTGAGACAATGAATTTATGTTGTCTATGCCACCCAGGTTGTAGTACTTTGTTATAGAAGCCCTAATCAAAACATAGAACATCAAACCAAGGTAATTAAGAGTTTATCCCCTATACTTTCCTTCTTTTAGTAAATATTAGGTAAGAACCTACTGTGTGCTAGATATGATACTTTTAAAGTGTTCATAGACAAGTAGGGGTGTAGGTAAGTAAACATGCCGTTCTTAGCAGGATGGTAGTATTTAATGTCTTTTCTTCCCTAGACCATTGGAACTCAAAGTTGGCCATACTTTAGAATCTGTTGAGATCTTAAACACAAACATAAGTCCCCTGAACTCCTAGACATTTTGATTTAATTGGTCTGTGATAGGAACAAGTATTTTATATATCTTCCTAAGAAATTTCCAAATGCTGCCATTATCGAGAACCACTGTTTTAAAATATATCCATTATCAGGGCCCTACTCCAAACCAGGTAAGTTGGAATGGTAATAAAATATTTCAAGAGCCTTCCAGATAATTCTACTGTGTAGCCAGGTGTGAGAACTACCGTCTCATGTGAGGCAGGTATCCTCTCTGACTTGTTTAATGCTATGGCCTCTCTACAGTGGCTGGCACAGATACATGAATAAGTAATTGTTGAGATGAGAAAACATAAGGTACAACAGTGCATAGGGGTTGAGTGCCCATGAAATAACCTTGGGGTTATGAAAAAATAAACTTGGACCCACTCAGATGCTATTAATTGGTGACTTATTCACACCTGCGCAGGGGGACGTTGTTCTGAGACAAGTGGCCCAAAGTGCAGGGGTTTTTTGTCTTTTATACCTTTTTTTCTCTGCGTAGCTTAAGTGAGCAGGGGACGAGGAATGTTGCCATTGGCAGGGTTACAGCTTGGTTGTCAATGGATACATCTCATGTCACAATAGTTATGATTATATAGCAATAATTGATCAATGGATACATCTTAA
>NW_003852415.1:5007980-5063741 GCF_000181295.1 Otolemur garnettii
TCTACTGAGAACTTGGGGGTTTTGTGAAACTTGGGACTTTCTGTGTCTCTTTGAATTCTGGAGAGCATGGGAACATGGCTGGGAAGGCCCGTACAGGGAGGAGTGGGGGAACAGGAGAGGGCAGGAGGTTGCCTGTAGGGCAGGGGAATGGGAGAGGGCAGAGGGAGCTGGGGGGAACAGGAGCTCACAGCTCCCAGTTGTTAGGAAGCTGAATCCCAGAAGATGAGGCAATTTTCCCAGCAAAGAGGGAAGAGAAGCGTGTTCCTGGCAGAGGGAACAGAGCCTGTGTGCAGGGGTCAGGGAGTCAGCCCCGGGTCAGCACAGCAGGATGACGGCTTCCGGTAGTGAGAGGCAAGACTAGAAAGGTAAGCAAGGCTGGGTCACATAAGCCCTGATAGGGAGTTTGGGTTCTGCCAGAGGCTTGCCTGGGGGCATAGTCATAGGCTTTGAGGGCTCATTTTATTAATTTAATTTAATTTTTATTAAATCATAACTGTATGCATTTATGGGGTACAATATAGAATGCTAAATCAAACTGATTAACGTAACCATCACCTCACGTACTTATTTTTGGTGGTAAGACATTTATAATTTGCTTTTAGTTATTTTGAACTGTACCCTTGCATTGTGTGCATCAGGCAAGATCTAGGCTGATTTTTGATGTGTTGGCCTCAGTGCTCTCACAGATCCCGTGTGGGCTTGGAATCTTGCACCTCTTCTCTTTGAAGCTAGAATCCCAGGCCTGAAGGCCATCTTGTGGGGCTCTGGGGGAGTTTTGTAACTTTCCTTTCACAGTCTTCCATGGTCCTTGGAATCCAGTTTTACCTGGGTACACACAGAGGGAAAGGGGAAGGAGGAGAGGCCTGGTGTGATCTTCCCTGGTTCCACGCGGGGAGAGCCCTTCAGTGCACATTGACAGCTGAGGCATGTACCCGAGCCTCTGTCTGGAGGCTTGCACCCACGTCCCTTGGGTGTTTGCTTGTCTGAGCTGTGCTGTCCCGAGCTGTGCCCAATACAGTACTCTCTGCAGATGGCATTAACAGCCTGCCCGCTCCACTCTGAGTCCTTAATGAAGATGTTAAATAAAATTTGACGTTATTATTGCCATTCGTATGGCACTGCGTATTTACCAAGTGCCTTTAGAACATTTTTATTCTTTTCCAAGCAATAGCCCCAAGAAGTCGATTAGTACCACTGTCCCCATTCTACACAGAAGGCCCTTGGGAGTTTATTGATTTGTTGAAAGCCCTGTAGCCAGCTGCTCCCCCCCAGCTCTGTGGCCAGCAGGGGTTACTCTTCTGCCAAAAAATCCAATGTACTGCACTGTGTTACCTCCTCAGGGCTGGTCTTACCCCCCACATCTTCCCCCAAATTCCAGGCTCTGCTCCCTGGATATTATTCCTCTTTTCTAGTCTTATAATCTCATGTTTTCAGTTCAGGAAATCCTTAGCCTTCTCTTAGTCAATTTGAATGAATTTGCAAGTGAAATTTCCTCATGGGCATCAAATGTCTTGCTGGCTGCCCTGTCCATCCTGCCTTCTCCCATAAGCCTGTCAACCGCCCTGTGTTTGTGTCTGGCACGATCTGTCCTTTGTAAACAATCACAGGGCAAGCAGCACTGTTGTCTTTCTGGATATGACACCCCCGCCCCGCTCCAGGTGACAGCATCTCTGAAGAACCGGGAGAGAAAATAAACCTCATCGAGACAGTGCAGAAGAATGCTCAGGTTTGCTTGCTGCGCCTTGTCAGAGCATTTTAATAAGGCATATTAATAGGTTTACTTAGCTCTCTGTGCCTTAGTCTTCTCAGATGCTAAATGGAGTATTAATGGAAACACGGGTGTGTAAAGGGTTTTCTGCTTTAATGACTCAAGTATTTTGGAAGGGTCCTTTTATGATACTATTTTTGACTTCACACTTTAAAAACCTATCACTGACTAATTTTTTATCTCTTCCATACTATGCCACCTTCGTGCTGTCTTCTCTGTGTATATTTCATTTCGCTTTCTCTCCCCACCCGCCTTTCCCCTAACCTTTTTACCATCTCTCATTTTCATTCATTTTCCCCCTTCTTTCACGGTCCTTTTCTCATCTCTCTACGTTTCTCATCCCAGACCATGGAAGAGCCTCCCCCTTCTGTTTCTGACTGCATCATCCTGTGGGACTCCTGCCTTTCGTCTCCAGCTCCTGCAGGGTCCCTCCTTGTAAGTGTGTGATGGAGGTTTGGTGATGTGGTGTGGGACATCCTCAGACAGAGGATGGTGGTGAAAAGATTCAGTGCCCTTCACTTCCCCCCCCCCCAGTTTCAGATTATTATGAGGATAATTAGGTTAGAAGGTTTGTATTTGTTAGGCTAGGTCCCTGTTGTCGTTGTGTCCCAGACCTAGGAGGTATGCCATATACCTTTAAATTGTGCTCATCGGTGGGAGCACACCAATTCCTCTCCCTCCTCTCTCTGCTGTCCTCCCTCCTCCCTCCTTTCTCTTCCCTCCTCCCTCCACTTTCTTCCCTGTCTCCCCAACTTGAATAGGATTTTTCTCTTGTGTGGATATGCATTATTAGTTCCTCTGCTGGCTTCATCTTAGTACTGAGTATACTGAATCCTTTTTAATTCTTGTGATACTTTACTAAAGAGAATATTCTCCAACTCTATCCAAGTTAATACAAAAGATGTAAAGTCTTCATATTTTTTATGGCTGAGTAGTATTCCATGGTATAGATATAACATGGTTTATTAGTCCATTCATGGGTTAATGAACACTTGGGTTGTTTCCACATATTGGTGATTGTAAATTGAGCTGTGATAAACAATTTAGTGCAAATGTCCTTTTGATAAACTGATTTTTTTTCTTCTGGGTAGATACCTAGTAATGGGATTGCAGAATCAAATAGAAGATCTATTTTGAGTTCTGTGAGGGTTCTCTATACTTCTCTCCAAAGAGGCTGTATTAGTTTGCAGCCCCACCAACAGTGTAAAAGTGTCCCCTTCTCTGCACATCCATGCCAGCTTTGGGACTTCGTGAGGTCCCTGAGGTTAGGTGATATCTCAGGGGTGGTTTTCATTTGCAGTTCTCTGATGATTAGAGACGAACTCTCACTGGGGTTAGGTGATATCTCAGGGTGGTTTTCATTTGCAGTTCTCTGAAGATTAGAGACGAACTTTTCTTATGTGTTTGATGGCCATTCATTTGTCTTCTCCAAAGAAGGTTCAATTTCATGTCTCTTACCCAGTAGTAGATGGGATTGTTTGCTCTTTTTTTGTTGATTGATTTGAGTGCCCCTAACTTTGTTCTTGGGCAATAGGGCATGTGGGGTGTCACACAGAATATGAGGTCATGTATAGCTGGTGAGGGGGGCTTCTTGGTTCTTTGACTCAGGGAGCTAGTTTCTGGTTAGCAGTGAGTAACACTGCAGGGTAGAGAATGGGTCAAAATGTAGTTCTTCCAATGGAAAGAACATTGAACTGAGAATGAGGAATGTTAAATCAGAAACTGTGAAGGGTTTGAGACTGCATCTACTTGCAAGCTAACAAGTTAGTCTGCCACAGATGTATATGATATATGGGTGCCTACATATATAAACATGTGTATATCTGTGTATGCACGCACACAAACACACACACTCTACTATCAGTATATATGACAGAAGACCCAGACCAAACACAAAGACTATTGATTACTTATGGCAAAAACAACAGCCAAGGCCATCTCTTGCATTAGTTTCCGTAGCCCCAACACCCACAAGGTGACCTGGTGAGGGCCAGATGGTACCTGCATATGCAGCGGGGTGTATCAAAGAGTGGACCCCCAAGTTAGAGAACTCTCTGATCTCACATAGGGCTGCTATTGACCTGCTCAGCTTCTCTGATTGGAAAGAGTACCTTATCTTTACTCAGGAATGTGAGCAAATCTTCAGAGAGAGGAGGGAAACCTTACTGTTGCAATGTCTCTGGGGAGGGAGATAGTTTCTATCTTGGTTACACTGGTCAGGAAAAAAATCTGCCTTCAGACCTGGAAAGAGACACTATGTTTTGTTTCCAAGGATGTTCACGACCCATGAAAAAATTGTCAGGATAGCCCTTTGCTCAGAAGATTCACGCCTTGTACAAATGTGGGATATTCGTGGAGAAATGTCTCCCCCAAAGGACTCTCAGATATGAAATTAGATGCCTGGACAATGTTAGCAACAGAAAATGTGGGATATGCATACAACTGCTCTCCAAATATATGCCTAAGGCAGTCATCACCAATGAGTTGGGGTTTTGGGGTACAAAGTCCTGGGCAGTCTGCACTACACTGATTAGTACCTAAATAGTCCCCTCTAACTGTGAAATTACATTCTTCACATTTTCTCTTGCATTCCATTTTTTTCTGTGTTTGTGAATCTATAGATTGGTTTGCATTTTTCTCTTTCTAAGTGGGGGGAAGCAGAAAACATGTTGTCGGAGGGAATTTTGTGATTTGAGGTTTTCAAGTAAAGCAAATTCCTAATGCTCCCCTAAACTTTCTCAATTTATTCTTTAATCTGTGAAAACTTCAGCTATTAACCTAGAGATATGTCCCTTCCAAACAGGGAGAAAGATAAGAATAGTGTCCTATTTTTACATCTTCTCCTAATTGCCTATGAAGGGATTCCCTCAGTTCCACTGGAGTGCTATGTTGGAATCATCTAACTATGGGGGAAAAATCTCGAAGAAATATGGTGTAGGGAAATGTGTGCTTAAAGAGGAAATCCCGGGTAAGAGTAGATACAGTCAAGACTTCTTCCAACTCTGAGATTGGGCCAGTGATGCCCCCTGGCCACTGGGAAGACATCCTGTTCCCTTGGATTCCATGTGGACCCTAATCCCAGCATAAGTAGTCTCTCCCGCTTCCTGTGCCCTACACTTCCCATTTACTCCATGAGTTGCTGTGGTGGTATATGGCAAAAGCACTGGCCTATCTGCTGAAGACTTGGTTACTGCTTATTGTTGCTGAAATGAAAGGAATCAAGACGATAATGGGAAAGGCGTAGGAGCTATGAGTAGGGCATCAAAAGATAGAGGATGCTGATTGGCTGCGTGACCTTGAATGAGCTGCCTAACCTCTTTGCAACTCAAGTCTATCTCAGGGGGATATTGGGAGAGCAAATGAGTTCATGTTCAGCATAAGAGGCACTCAAAGGAGAGATACTGGTTGAATGCAAAGCTGGCAAACTCTCCATCACCCTTTCATTCTGCTCCTTATCCCAGTCCATGGAAGGAGCTCCTTTGTCTGCTGTCCCTGACCAGGTCATCCCATAGGACCTCTGCTTCTCTTCCCTGCTGGGTTACTTCTTGGAAGCTCCTGTTGGAGGATTTACAGTGTAGCCAGAGTGGGGGACACAGAGAGTGAGGGGCGGGGGGAGACACAATGCCCTTCCGCTTGGTCATGGTGTAATAGTGAGGTCGTGAAGGGCTGAGAGGATTCTGGGTTTTATGACCCCAGGGGTATAAGGATATAGGGAAAAACAAACTCAGTTTCACCTACTATACTTTCAAAGAATGCCTCTGTGACACCTGGCCATCAAAATGGGTGGGGATTTCTTACTACCAAGCAATCCTCCAGCAGACACCAGCTAGGTCACCTCCCAAGTAGTTCAGTTTTGAAGCTGTCTACCTCATTTGTAACTGATATAAGCATCTCTGAAATCAAGCCTGTTGGTACACATCTAAATACTCTTTAACTGAGAAACAGGTATTCACAGAAACATTTTTAAATGTCCATAAACTAACACATAGGTTGTCAATCCTTATTACAAGGTTCAAACTGGGATCCTGACAGTAATGTGTTAGGAAGTTCTCAGGCAGCTCAGCCCTTTTCCCAGTACAACCCTCATGAAGCTTGTGTGTGTGTGTGTGTGTGTGTGTGCCACTCCATGAGATGATGCTTTGTTAATTAACATTGAGAAGCTAAGCACTCAGTGAAGAAGGGACTAGAGAATGTATATCATCATTACAGAAGGCTTTAGAAGCATAATGAAGCAAAACCTACATTGAAAGAGACAGATCTTTTTCAGAGCCGTGTTGCCAATCTCTTTTCATTTCTTTCTTTCTTTTTTTTTCTTTGAGTCAGAGTTTTACATTGTCACTCTCAGTAGAGTCCTGTGGAGTCATAGCTCACAGCAACCTCCAACTCCTGGGCTTAGGCAATTCTCTTGCCTCAGCCTCCCTAGTAGCTGAGACTACAGGCACCCACCACAATGCCTGGTTATTTTTTGTTGCAATTTGGCCAAGGCCAGATTCAAACCCACCACTCTCGGTATATGGGGCCGGTGCCCTACTCACTGAGCCACAGGCACCACCCCGTGTTACCAATCTCAAGTCCGTTCCATGGAGGTTTTGCTCCCAGTCCTTTGGTGGCCTTGGTTCCTTTGCTTCTTTCTTTCTTTCTTTTTCAACAGAATTTTTTTTTTTGCAACGATGCCACAGATGAAAAATTCTGCCACCGTGGCTTGTATGGAACTCATTTTGCAGGTGTATACTCTCAGGTTTTGGCCTAGATTGTGTTCAAGTAATGCTGGTAATGGGACATTTGCCTCCTCCCTGGGGGACAATTTCCAGCATCTGTCTATCCAACCAGTTAGAGAACAGAGGTCTGGTGTAAGTATGAAAAGGGGTATTTTTGGAACTGGGAGAGAAGGAAAAATATGATTATGACATGTTGACCTGTTTTAAGAGTGCAGGGTAGGGTAGGTTCAAGGCTTTCAACTTCATTTATCCCAGCTATTGGGGTAAATGTAAACTCTAGGAAATGCCAGGGCCCAAATCCTAAAAATGTTTGGGACCTCAGAAAATTTGATTTGCAGTCAGCATAATTAAAATGTGCACTTCCCAAACCACTTCCTAAAGAAAGTCAGTGTATATGTGAAGTTAGACCTGATCTAAGATCAGCTTTTCTTCCACTGGGCAGGAAGTGCTTTGGGGATGGAGGGAACTGGTTCTCAACACTAGCTTTGTGTTTGACAGTTGGGTGATCTTCAGATTTCCTCCTAAGAAAATAAAGAGTATAAAACTTTCACCCTTTCGTATGAGAAATCAATATGATGAAGCCCTAAGCACAGGGTCATCTGCTTGCTTTTCCTTGGAAGGAGGCCCATCTTCCTGGTCCTTTGTTGAGTTTACCTTGGGTTTTCACAGGTCCCTCTGGATCCATGGACACCTGGGATAGGTGTGATATTGTCAGTCTCCAAGGTAGCCACTGTCCCTCCTTTTTATTACAGAGACCAGGCACATACAGAGGCAGAAGGGCAGATCTCCCGGGGTGGCTGTCACCAGGTGTCATATCATTCTGTGTGTATGGGTTTGCTCTGATAAGCAGATGGGGAGTTCATCCATTTTTTTTTTAATTCAAGGCATTAGACTTCAATGTGTGAGGCACTAGGAGTAATTGTACTATGAACTGACACAAACTGCAATGAGAAAAGACCTTCTGTGCATCCCCTGTCTCAGATTGAGCACCAGGATGTGCTAATTAAAGCATCTGTCTCTCTCCAGCTCCCATCATCAGACATCTTAATTTATTTACTTATTAAAGAATAAATGGAGAATTTGTGCTTTGCTGCTCTTCCTCTCTATTTTACCTTCATCATTACATATTAAGTGATCTCTTGGCAAAATGAATAAAACAACTGTAATTAAACGTAATTCTGCTTGGCATGGTATTCTCCTTTCAAGCGCTGGCATTTTTTCTAATGACAATGACCTTGTACTATAAGACTTCAAAACATGTCCTGGGGTGTATGTTTTATTCTAGACTTCTCTAAATGTACACTGGTTGGGGAATGACAATGGCGTGAATTGGTGGCAGCTGAAACAATCTGTTCCTTCCCACAGGTTGAGGAACAAAATGCCTTTCCCAGGATAAGGTTCTTTGGCTTTGGGAGTCCCAACATTATCCATCTAGAATTTGACGTTGATTTGCATTCTTTTGTGTTCAACTTGGTGATAGCCACTCGTTTAATAATTCATTCAATAAATGAGTAAAATGAATGAACTAAGGCTTTCGGAGCTATAGCAAGGAGCAAGAGAGAGGCTGGAATGAACCTGGATTGGGTGAGGGTGTTTGAGGTCACCAGTCAGATTGGAAGGTCTATTTGGAGGGTTAGTGGGAAATGAGTTTGAATAGATACATTCCCCAAACACAGGCATATTTTACCATATACCAATATATATGCATATTGTTTTTGCCCTCTTGTTTCAGAGTACACAGATCCTGACTTTTTAAAAAATTAAGTCATAGCTGTGTACATTAATGCATTTATGGGGTACAATGTGCTGGTTTTATATACAATTTGAAATACTTTCATCAAACTGGTTAACATAGCCTTCACTACACTTTCTTAATTATTATGTTAAGACATTTATACTCTATACTTAGTAGATTTGACATGTACCCTTGTACAATGCACCATAGGTGTGGTCTGACTAATTACCTTCCATCCACCTATCCTCTCTTATCCTTTATCCTCCCCCTCCTCTTTCCCCTTCATCTTGGGCTGTAGTTGGGTTATAGCTTTCATATGGGAGTGTGGGTGCTTATATATTGGTTTCATAGTAGAGCTGAGTACATTGGATACTTTTTCTTCCATTCTTGAGATACTTTCTAAGATGGGCCAATACTTAAATAAAGTATGGAGGGGGAAGCCTAGGCTTTGAGTACATTGGACTGGGAGCTGGACATGTTTTCTTTCCATCTTCAGACAATACCTACTTGCCCCTAGAGCCCCATTTCAACCTCATTCTGCACCCTTCACTCTCTCTGCCCACTTCTCAGCAATTGATTTGGAACAAGTTAACAAAACTTGCTTTTTTAACCTACCCACTGAATGGTCATTGCACGCCATTTCCAACATATGCCCAGGCCCTTTATAATCCTTGGTGTAAGTCTGTAGATGTAGTTTTGTAGTAATTTAAGAATAATATAATGAAGTTCTCTACCTCAGCAATAGAAAGGAGTTGGTCTGGTGCCTCTGGTCTTATTCCTGTGCGTGGTTTATCTCAGCCTACTCTCAACTTACTCTATGAATGATGGTCTAGGATGAAAGAGTGATGGGTTTCTGTGGGAATTCTCTGCCCTACTATTTCATAAACAAAACACATACATATACAGATACACAGAATGATTACATAACTTATGCCTGTCACCAGTGGAGACTCAACGAATTAATTTTTTTCTTCCATTCTTCATAGTGGTAGACACATAGTAGGTGCTCAGTGTACTCTCACATAGTGTATGAAAAGTGCAGAGACAGACTCAGTGCAACACAGAAGAAAGATCCCTCATTATATATGAAAGGTAGACCAGATAGTGGTCACAAAATCCTCTTCCTTTCTGATAATCATTGTGGCCATTGCTGGGATTCTTCTGGATATAGCAGATTCTCAGTCAATTTTTGCAGAATATATTTGCTTAGAACAAAAGAATACTGACTTCCTCCAGCCAGCCACACGTTATTTTGTACAGATCATTATACAACATTATCCCTTTACAAAATGCTCTTTGACTTTTCTCCATGGGACTTTATTGTTACTATTATTTCTCATTCTTTTTTTGTAATAACCTACTTATTTATATGTTTTTTAAATTAAATGTATTTAATTTGAAAAGGAGAATTTTCAGTGAAGTATAGCTGGGACTGCAGAGTGGTAGTGAAGGCTGATGGGATGTCTGAATGGGGAAATAAAGGGATATCTTGTAATCCTAGAATTATGAATGAAAGTGAAGTCAGAGGTCACTATTCTATATCCATTGAAGGGACTGGGTTCCTTGAAGGCTTAGACAGTCTGACTCAATCTCTCTTAAAAGAAAAAATTTAGTTATGTTATTATCCTTCATTCCTTTGAAATTAAAATTATATAAGAAAAAATTAAAACAAAATTTCCAAAAGCAATTTGTACACATTGTACAAATAGCCAAATGTTTATAAAGCAGCACCAAAGTAAAATTATCACCTCCGAATCAGATTCTCTCATGGCAAAATTTTAAAATGCCTCTGTTCTTTGTTCTTCCATTTACCATGAGGATTGTGATATAGTACTTTCTTAATTTGTGAAATTTACACCGTAGCTTTTGACTCCCTGCCATGAGTGATTGAGAGCCACATACCTAAGTTCTATCTTTCATTCATCACTCCATCTCCAGATTTCTAGCAGTCACACTACCACTTATTCATTATCAAGATACAGTAACATTCATATTCTGTTCTCTAGATATAATAATGTTTTTCATGCCTTATTGTTGGTCATGCAAAGTTCATTTGATGGAGTGCCTACTACTTGTGTTTTATTCATTTATTTTATTCAACAAACAATGAGTGACTATTTCTTTCTTTTTTTAAATTTCTTATAGCATAACTGTGTACGTTAATGCAATCATGGGGTACAGTGTGGTGTTTTCATATACATTTTGAAATACTCTCATCAAACTGGTTAACATAACCTTCATGTCATTTTCTTAGTTATTGAGTTAAAACGTTCATACTCTGCTTTTAGAAAGATTCACTTGTACCTTTGTAAGATAAACCACAGAGGTGACCCCACCCATCACCCTCCCTCTCCCCATCCATCCCCCTCACCTCCCCCTCCCACCCCCTTCCCATATTCTAAGGCTATAATTAGGTTATGACATTCCTATAAAAGCTATGAATTAGTTTCAAAGTAGGGCTGTGTATGAGTGACTATTTTGTGCCAGGTATAGGCCTATATACAAAGTACGTGTAAATGTTCACAAAATTGTGTGAAAGACAGTTCAGTAAATTTAGGTAGGAAGACACATACAACACATACCTCAACTCTGTTTCAAAGAATTTACTAAAAGGAAATTCAGATGAAAAGATTTATATACAAGAACATCAACATAGTATTATTTAGAAAAAAGCACCCTGAAAATTGTTTAGATACCTAAAGATTGGCAAATATTAGATAAATCAGAACTGTTAAAAGTCAATTTTTTGAGAAATAGGAAATGACATGATAAAAATGTCACAATCAAATGATTTAATGAAAAGAAACTGGTTGTAAAACTGGATCTATAACATTGTCTCAATTTTATAGGGTTTTAAAAAGAGATAATATATAAAAGGAATATCACAAATAGTGACAATGATTTTGAGTTTTTTTTTTTTTATATCTACTTTCAATGAGCAAGTATGGTCCTTATACTACCCCAAAGCTCTCTCCTATTATCTTTACAAAAATGAAAAGTAACCATAGAATCATGGCCTTCAAAAAGAAGATTCTCAACCTGCTGGAGGTTAAACAAGTAGCCATAAAGTAAGGTGGATTGAAATCAGTGCCCCAGAGACTCTACAGACAGATAAATATGGAGTTTTGATGGGGTCTGGGCATCAGAAAAAACTTCATAAGTAGCATTCAGTTTGTTTGACAAAGACCAAGTAGGAGTTCTGTGGACAGAGGAGAACATTTCTGGGCATGAAAGAATGGAAATGAATTGTGAGAATTGAGCTATCTGAAATTATTGGAATAGCGTGTGGGCTAAAAGGAACCTGGCTAGCAAAGTGATGCAAATGCTTTGCTGAAGGATAAGAATTCAATTTTTAGTTAGATAGTAAGAGTAACATCTAGCATTTGGTAGCATGCATGGATGACAATAGTTAATAATAATGTATATTTCAAAATAACTTAAAAATTGGAATTAGAATGTACCTAACACAAAGAAATGATAAATGCTTGAGGTGATATCTCAATTATCCTGATTTGATACTTAGTACATAGGCCTTTACTTGGCATGAAATAGTCAATGTTTATTGAATAAAATAAATGAATAAAAAATACATTACAGGGTGGCACTTGTGGCTCAAAGGAGTAGGGCACCATCCCCAAATACCGGAGATGGTAGGTTCAAACCCAGCCCTGGCCAAAAATTGCAAAACAAACAAAAAAACAAAAAAAATTACATGTTGTATGCCTGTATCAAAATTTTACATATATCCTGTAAATATGTGTCCATAAAAATACAAAAATATAATAAAAGCAATAAGGTGCTACAGAAGAATTTTTAAAGAGGGAGGTGCACTTGACCTGTATTTTTTGATGCAAAGTAAAGAGACCAGTCTTGGCACCAGGCAGACCGAGAGTCAGAATCCCAGCTCTGTCAGTTTCTAGGGATATGTTTTTGGGCAAGTCAATTAACCCTCCTTCTTTTCTTTATCCATTACTTGAGGCCAATAATTTCAACTTCATAGCATGACCACAAGGATTAAACAACCTAATACAGAGCTTCAAAATCACAATCAATGAATGGATCTTTTTAAAAGGTAAAAAATACTTGCAGCATCTCAGTCTGCATTAAATAATTTTTATTAAACAATATTTACAAAAATAAAGTTTGTTATAAATTTCATAACTTTTGTGCTTTGCTGCAGGTAAAAAACCAAAAGAAGTTTATACCTTACAAATAACACAAGGACAACAAAATTACATTAAGCAATGTTAATTTAATGTGGCTAGTTACCTATGTGAAAATAAATCTTCATAAATGATGTGAAGACAGTATTCATAGTAATTGCTACATCCCAGGTTATTTAAAAATTGGCCTTTCTCATAGTCTATGCTATATATTGGCCTAATTCTTTCTCTAGTTTTGTTTATTCTGATGCATTATTTATCTACTGAACAGTGGTGTTATTTAGCCTTTGCTTAGCATGGCTACATCTGTGTAGTGGGTTCAACTCTGCTCTTTCCTCCCTGGCCCATCACCATTAACATCCTACCACTGTGTAGTTGCAGGCACACGTGCAACTCTGAGCACTGAAATTTCATAGTAGGACTCAATAATGAGATGGTCTTCTAGATGATTTTAAAAAATATGATCAGCATGAAAATTTAGAACACATGTATGTATACATAGAAACTATTCTCAGCCCTCCTGTATTTCTATATCTCTTTAAAAAATGTATCTATATAATTTCTTCTAGAAGTCTTATTATTGTTCATGGTGGTTTTATTGCTACTAATGATTTTGGTGAGGTAGATGTATCAGTTGGCTATTGCTGTATAACAAACCACCCCCAAATTCAGTAGTTTAAATCAGTCAGCCATTTGTTATTTCTCATAGTATTGGGTTGTCTGGACAGATCTGCTGTTAGGGCCTGGGGGCATATGGAGCTCATTCAGCTGCAGGTGGGCCAGCTGGCTTTGTGGATCATGACTGGGCACTCACATCTTTGAAGGCTTGGCTTTGTTCCACGTAGTCTCTCAACCTCTAGCAAGTTAGCAGAGGCTTGTTTCCAGAGTAGGCTGGACACATTCTCATGGTGATCTTAGAGAAGAAGGGAAGAAAATGGACCTGTGCAGAGTCTCCTGAGGCCTACTGTTAGAGCTGACACCATCAGTTCTGCAGTCCGTTGACTCAAGAAAGTCACAAGGCCAACCTAGACTCATAGGCTAGGAAAATAAGACTCCACAATATTTCTAGGTAAGAGAAGCTGAGAACTCACAATTCAAAGGATATGATTATAAATATGTGTGATGAATTGGAGCTATTTTTGCAGTTAATCCACTACATATAAGAGGTTGGGATATGAACTTTGTTAGGAAGTAATACCAACCCTCCTGGTGAGAGAGGGAACTTGCCTTAGCAAGGAATGGACATGTGAGATAGTTGGCCAGTTCTTAAGTGTGGCAATGAGGGAGACGGTAGAGTCAAAGAACTCCCAGGAACCTAAGCTTGGGAGACTCAGAAGATGGGAAAGCTACTGGGATGGGAAAAGCAGGGTTTAATTTGGGGGTGCTTGGGAAGTGAGAGAGGTCAAAAGTGAAAGGAGGTAATAAATTTAGAGTGCAATGTTACGGAACTCTTCCTACAAGGAGATACCTTCACCTTGTTACACGTTAGAATCACTCAAGAAGCTTTAAAAAATGATAATTATGTTTCATCCTAAACCAGTGAAGTGTAAATTTCTGGGAAAGGGCCCTGGTATTTTTTTTTTTTTTTTTTTTTAGCTATCCATCGGAAATTCTGATGTACAGCAAATTAGGAATCATCATCTAGGTCAGTGGTTCTCAACCTTCCTAATGCCACGGCCTTTTAATACTATTCCTGTGGGTCACAGCCCACAGGTTGAGAACCGCTGATCGAGGTCAATGTTCTCCTTGTGTCCATAGTTTAGAATCACCTGGAGACCTTATGAAAAATGCTGATGCCGGGAGCCCAGTACCAATGAATCTATTTTATAGATCTGGGATAGGGCTTTGGCATCTGTATTAAAATACAGTCTGTCGAGTATTTAATGTGCAGCTAGAGTTGAGAACCACTGACCCAGATAGTTAATTTTCACTGTGAATAATCAATGTTTTCAGGGTTGCTAAGCCATGGCAACAGGGCACTACGACAGAGTCTCTTTAAGCTCTGGGCAGGCCCAGAATTAGCATGAAATTGGTGGGTGCCAGCCAGGGCATGGAGACATGGGCAGTTGGGAGGATGAATCTCAGAAATGTTGAAGACCCAACCTGGATCCGTGCCTGGTTTATTGGTGCTAATCCTGCTTCAAGTAGAGATGCTGAGAAACTACCCTGAAAAAGCCCCTGAGTACAAAATGTCATGATGCCATATGAACCCCTGTCTCCTGATTCAAATTTAGTTTCTCTGCGGTAGCACCTAAAATAAGCAACTTTGTCTGTGTTCTTTGAGGAGGTAAATTCACAATGTCTCAGATCCCAGTATGCATTTTCCTTGGTTGCGGACCTAAAACTGTGTGTTCCCTGATTTTATCCCAGTAGTCTGAGCCTTGACCTTGTCACATCTTAGATAATTCCTTGATCTTCTTATTGTTAATGGCCTATACATATTTGCAGACCAATTTTCCGTCTATAGGCAGTCACTGGGTCAACAACAAAATAAGGTTTTTTATTTTCCATGTTCATAAATCATTCTTGGCAGAATTTTAATCATTTGGGTTTTGGGCTGGCCTCTCTGACTTTCCTCTCATTTATTTTTGGCCTCTATAAGTCTCATCTATTTTGGAGAAAGATTTAATTGCATAAAGGAGAAGTTGACCCCTGTTAGGCATGCCACTGACAATGCCCTGGGTTCCAGGTTTCTCAAAGCGGGCATCAGAATCTCTTTGGGGCACGAGAAAGCTTGTGTATCTCATTCCAGCTCTCTGAAGATGGGGTGTAAGCATCTGCCATTTTCATTTTTGGCAGGGTGATTCTTATACATACAGTTTTATAGCTATCAATATAGTCATTATTTCAAATATTATTACACTTAGAGAAGCTAGAGCCATTTAGTTTGCCCTGGTCTGATAGGTTTTGTTCCACAAAACTCAGCTATAATCAAGACATAGACTTTTCCTTAAAGACTTGTCAAAAATGTTCTATGCTAGGAATCATCATTTCATATGTCTGTCTTGAATATCTTGGTCAATGCATATGTCCATTGGACACACCTAAGACATAGGCAGAGGCAAACAGTAAAAGAGATGGGAAAGAATAGAAGGATATAAATAGTGAGACAGGAAAAAAAGAGAAATGGAGATGAGAGGGGAAATAGAGAAAAGATATATGAGTCTGTAAAAATGATGTCATCTGTGACAATGACTAGCAGAGTGTTTTACGTTTTGAAGTGCTTTACAGTATACAAAATGCTTTTCTATGTGACCTTCACAATGGTCCTAGGGTCCTGGACTGGGAGAGTATTAACATCTTTACTTCACATATGGAAAAATTGAGACTTCTGGCAGCAATTTTCCCAAGGTCAGATAACAAGGAAGTGTCAGAATCAAGATGAGAACTCAGGAGTTGGTTTCAGAGCAGGGATTTTTCTGTAGGTCCTGGGCAACCTAGGCTTGCTCTTGCTTCTGTTAGGAGGAGGCCTTACCCTGGAGGAGTGCCTCTTTGTGATTTGATGTGGGGTAGCTCTTTGAGAAGATACATGCCAGTGGCACAGGGAGCAGAGTGAACTTGGTGTCCTTGAGGTCCTTCCAAACTCATATAGTAAAAGTCAGCAAGCTTGTGGAAGGAGCTCGTGTGCCACGCGTGTTATAAGCGAAACTAGTCTATCTTCCTGAGTGTTTTCGTGCTTTCTTCTCTACCCTTTCTGTTCTCCTCCTCTCTCCTCTCTCATCTCCTACACATTAACTCCCCTCTACCACCATCCCCCAGGAATACAGTTATGGCTCTGGGATCTGAAGCAAGTTCCAAATCATGCAGTCGTAACTGTCAGTGTGATTAGGTCTAATGGAATCAACAAGATAAATTAAGGGCCTAGGATCACCATAAGACCGTTACTTGGTCTGTCCTATTGTGGCAGAAGGGAGGGAAGTACAGCTCAGGGCTGCTCCCCCCATCCTCTTTTTCCTTCTCTTCTCACAAAGCAGGCCCTTTGGCTTTAGGGCATGGCTGGTACTCGCCCCGCTGAGAGTATAAGAACTAACAACTAACTTGGGTACCACTCATTACTGCACCTTCATTATTTCTCTTGATCCTGACAATAGGTCTGTGATACAGAAAATTATAATCCAGGCATAATCATAATACCGTTGATTGAGGAATACTTGTGTAATGCCCTAGACAAGCCACCCCACCCCATGACATCCTAAGTTAAATGTATACACAGAAGGGGTGAAGCAATGCAACAGGATGCACTTGTTAGTGGGGCCTTAGGCCCACCAAACACTGAGCAAGATTCTGACAAAGTGGGCTGTACCACACGGAGAACCTGGACAACCTCAAAGAAAAGCCACACCCGCCTTTCTGATTTACTACGTTTATAAGGGAACCCCTAACCTCTGCTTACCTGCAGAGAAGCCCCAGAGAAAAGGGAGTAGGTAGAAGAGGTGGCAACTAAGCTTCTCCAAGCAACATGTTTAGCTTGTTGGAAAAGATAAGATTGAGAGGAGAAAGCACCCCCTCCCAGGATAGCGAGGGAACAAGTCCTTGGCCACAACTAACTTCTTGAGGCCTAGGAGGATGGAAAGGACCCTTCGGTAATTCCCAGCATTATGTCCCAGTGAGCTAGTTTTGCTTCTGCCTTTGGGCACTTGCCTTTGGGATTTGGAGGTCTCTGGGGACTGAAGGGAGGGCATGGTAACCCTGAGGCTTTATAGCCCCACCAGTATTACCAGTGGCTACATTTTGCTGTGAAGTTGAGGATTGGGAAAATTAAGTCACTTTCAACTCTCCACCCTCTACTGTTTGGTGTATGGAGAAGCCTGGGTTTGATCACTTGACTCTTGGCTACAAAATTTAGTAGTTTCCCCATTGTACTACCTGGCCTCTCTACCAACCACCTTCTTATGTGGAAAATCATTTCTACTCTCCTGGGCTTCTTCTGGCAGGGGCAGTCTCATTAAAACTTTGAAGAGAACCCAAAGAATATATTTCCCCCACTTAACTGTTTGCCCAAGGAAGACAGCCCTGTCCACGGGAGGATTCTGGCTCAGAGTTTCGGAAGTGTCTGGTTACATGTGGAGACAGTCTGCTAGATGGGGCTTAGATCACATGTCTGTTTCATCTCCTTGTTCCTCCTTGAAAGCGCAGATGATCCAAATGGCCACGCTGTCCCCTAAAAGAGGGGTTGGAGTTTATTTTGGGAAGAAGGCCTATTTTAAACCAAAGGACAGGGGCTCCCTGTCCTGCCTTGGTGGCTGGCTTGTCTCCACTCTGCACTCAGCAAAAACTGAATATTCTCTAAACAATAGGTGACTCAGCCTTTGTAAGTTTCAGGTATGAAATGGATTTAGCAAGCAAAGAGAGAAAATGTCTTTTTTTTTTTTTCTTCATTTTGTTCCTGGTCCTGTTTGATGATAATTCTCAGTGCTCAGGGCTCCTTTCATCCAAAGATCAGTAATTAATTAAGCCTCACAACTCCCCTGGCAAGTTGAGAAGTACAAGAATGTGCATTTAGAACCAATCCTGTTTGATTCAGTAGGACTGTTACTAAGGCTCTTTCAAAGAAAAACCTTTCTATTATGAAACTTCTTTTTAGTGGGCTGAATTGAGGGAGAAAGGGAAGAAGTAATTTTGTTAGGGTCACAGATAGAGTCCCAAGGATTAACACACAACTTAGTGGCTTTAGATAATAATAAACATTTTTCAACCTTGCAGTTAGTGTGGACAGGGATTAAGAAGTGGCTTATCAGTGTGGTTCTGGCTTTAGGTCTCATAAGGTAGCAGTCCAGATGTCAGCCAGAGCTGTGGTCATCTGAAGTCTAGATGGGGGCTGGAGGATCCATTTTTTTTTTTTTTTTTGAGACAGTCTCACTTCGTCACCCTCTGTAGTGTGTGGTGGCATTATAGCTCACAGCAACCTCAAACTCTTGGGCTTCATTGATCCTCTTGCCTCAGCATCCCAAGCAACACCTGGTTATTTTTAGAAACAGGGTTTTACTCTTGCTCAGGCTCGTCTCCAGAGCTCAAACCATCTAGCCACTTTGGCCTCCCGGAGTGCCAGGATTACAGGTGTGAGCCACCATGCCGGGCCTAGAGGATCCCTTTCTGAGAGGGCTCATTCAAGTGGATGGGAAATTGGCCCTGGCTGCTGGCAGAGGCCTCAGGTTTTCAGTATTTGGACTTTTGCTGAGGGTTGCTTGAGGGTCCTACTGACTATTTCCCCGGAGCAAGGCACCCAGAGGCAAAGGTGGAAGAGGCAGTGTCCTCAGTGTCCTGGCTGACTACACAGGCCAGCTCTAGAAAAAGGGCATGAAATCAGGAAGTAAGAGTGCGTTGGAAGCCTGTCTGGAGTCCCACGGCCACAGTAAAACTAGGGATGAGTTCATCTGTGATACTATTGGTGCATCCTCTGCAAAGCAAGCTTAGGGGACTAAACATCATTCACCCAGTAAGAAGGATGAGCGAGAGATGTGGAATGGTATAGTTACCTTCCTAGTTATCTGTAGTTGCAGAATAAATAGCTATTACTATTCATGGTTAACTGCTGAAGGCCACATTGAAGTGTATATGACCACTGAGGCGCTCATCTTTAGGAGCTGGGCATTTGTCACAGAACATATATTGAATTACTAGATCCCCATTGTTGATCTACAGGCTGGTATTTTGTTAGCTGCTAAGAAGAAACCCAGGGGTGTTAAAAATGCAGATTTTCAGGTTCCTATCCTCTAGGGCAGTGATTTTCAACTGGTGTGCAGTGAGAGGATCTTAGGTGTGCCAGGGAAATTGTTTAAGATCATTAATTATTTTCAAAAGAAGTTCAAAGCACAATAAGCATATTTCTTTTTTATTAACTTTTTGTTTTGATCAACATAATTTAAGTGTGCCACAGAAATTGAACTATAGGTTCAAATGTGCCGTGAGATAAAAAAGGTTGAAAAACACTGCTGTAGGGATTCTAAGTTCGCACACTGGAGACCCATCGTGCTGGCTCACCTTATCGGGCAGTGATAGCTGCAAGTTGTGTGGGGTGAGAAGTATGATTATGGTAGTCATATTTGTTTGGCTAACAATTCTCCGTGAACTCAACACTGGGCCATAGTGGCTAAGATCTGGACTTGATAGTTGCCAATGTTGTTTGCAGCCTTATTAGTTAAAACACATGCAGATAGTAGAAAGTTCTGGTATCATAAGGGCTGCTAGAGAGACAGCTGGGAGGATGAGCTGACTAATCACTGACTAATAGCAACAGTTTAAGAGGCTGTCATGTCCTAATGCCCAGGTGCATGCAAGGACTGGTCTCATTACTGTGTACAGAGATGCTTTCCCATCCTTCAAAGATAGTATATGAAAGAATCACCTGAGATGTGTTAACAAGTACTTATCTTCAAGTCCACCAGTGGGATTGTGATTCAGCAGGTCTGGCGTATACCACTTTGAGGTACACTGCCCTGGGTATGGCCTGACTTACCTGCAACATATTGACCTCATATCTATTTTATCCCAGCAGCAAGAGTTCAACTGATTTAGTGAGTAACATATAACAAGCTACATATGGCATTTTCTTTCTTTTCTTTTTCTTTTTTTGAGACAGAGTCTCCCTATGTTACACTCGGTAGAGCGCTGTGGCGTCACAGCTCAAGCAACCTCAAACTCTTGGATTTAAGTGATTCTCTTGCCTCAGCCATATGTAGCTCCTGCCAAGTAGCTGGGACTATAGGTGCCTGCCACAATGCCCAGCTATTTTTTGTGGCAGTTGTCATTGTTGTTTAGCTGGTCCAGGCCAGGTTCAAACCTGCCACCCTCGGTGCATGTGGCTGGCGCTGTAACTACTGTGCTACAGGCGCCAGGCCTACATACGGGCATTTTCATTAATGAAATTTACTAGGTGATCTGGGAACATGCATGAGGGGTATGGTGAGATCTGGAAAGATGTGGAAGAACATTTTATTACCGTTATCTTTGTAGATTTTTACCTTGTTCCTGGACAATAAACTCTTAGAGGGAGGGCCTCCATGTTGATTAAGTTTGCAATGCCCACAGAGGCTAGCAGGGTGCGCTTCTCTGGCAGGCTTGCAAAAGTGTGTTATCACACAGGGCCAGGTTCCTCTGAGGTGGCCGGCAATTCTGCATGGGAGCTGGTCCAGCACACCCAGAGCACGATGCATACGGTGGTGACCTCTGAGGTTCAGAGATTCTAGGTTATTGCCAAGTTTTCCTCTCGCTGCTTCTTTGTCTTGTCCAAAGGTCTGATTGTGGGTAGTGACAGTGAAATAAACAGTCATGGCATTAGTGACTGTCTCCAATTTGTGACTTTAAAGAGTAAAATGGAAAGAAGAGCTAAAAAGCTGCATAGAGAACAACCAAAGCCTAGAAATTGCTGCTGCAAAAGGACAGGGGAGCCCCAGAGTTATTTCAGCCATACCAAACACCTGTTTCCATCTGCCAAGGACACCTGGATATGCCAAGGTGGCGTACGCAGACCCAGAGCATGATCCAGAAGAGGACTCTTGATGGCAAACAGCAGAGCAGCAAGGTGCTTGTACATTGCTGAGAGGAGAAGAGGAAGATGAATAATAGGACGATTAGCTTCATTCAACGATAGTTTATTAAATTGCTGCTATGTGCCAGGACCTGCTGTAGGGGCCAGGGGTTTCAGGGTAGACCAAACAGACAAAGAAACACATATTTTAGCAAAAGAGAAATTGAATAAATAAATACATAACACAGTATGACAGTAATTAGTGCCAGTAAAAAGAAAACAGGGGCAAGGAATATATAATTAAAGTAAAATAACTATCATTCCAAAGTAGATTGCTTTAATATCATAATGGTGATAATAATTGTTATTGTAACAAATCCATTCTACTCGCATTTATTTAATGCCTACTATGTGCCACACATAGTTCTGGACAATGGAGATACGTTTTTTTTTAGGCCAGGAGAAAGATTATACACGATCAAAGAAAGATACAGAAGAAAGCTAGGAGATAGTGGTTAGTGCTGTTCAGAGGTTTAAGGTAAAGAGAACTGGTTCGAGTGGGGGGGGGGGGCTGCTTTGCTTGGCTCAGGGAATTCCTCTTCAGGGAGCTGATATTAAACTGGAGGGCCCAGCTCTGCAGAAACCATCCCAGGCTGAGTGGGGAGGGCACGAGGTTAAAGGCCCTGGGCTGAGCAGGCCAGGAATAGAAAGAAGGGCGGCGTGTATACAGGGTACCTTCTTTCATAAACACAACTTTCTGAAACAATTTATTTTCTAGAAAATGAGTTCTCTCTCTTTAAATATTGTCTCGTTCTTCCATCAGAGATGGGTGTAACATTTAAACCAATTGATTCGTAATATGAATTTCATCCTGTAATTAGTTCTCTTTTCCCCAGCACCCCTGAGATAATCCCAAATGCAGGGCAAGTGTTATTATAAGAAAATTTTATTAGCTAGTATAATTAAGAAAAATATTGTATAGTAATATGCCTGACATTAAGTATGTTGACTCAGGAAGTAACTGGGAATTCTTGGTTGATATTAATCTGTCGAACCATTTATCTTTCACAACACCTTAAATGCAATGTTTTCTAGGCTGGAATTTGAGATCTTAGGGTATTTTTCTTTTTCTTTTTTTAAGAGATAGAGTGCCCAGGCTGGAGTGCCATGGCCCAGTCATAGGTCACTATAACCTCAAATCTCTGGGCCCACGCAATCCTCCTGCCTCAGCCTCCTAAGTACCTGGGTCTACCGGCATGAATGAGTATGCCTAGCTAAGTTTTACATTTTTTGTAGATTTTTCAATTTTTTGTAGAAATGAGGTCTCTCTATGCTGCTCAGGTTGGTCTCAAATTCTTATTCTGAAGCAATCTTCCCACCTCTGCACTTTCCAAAGTTCTAGCGTTACAGGTGTGAGCCACTGAACCCAGCCTGGGTATGTACACAATTTCCCAGCTACCTGAACTTTGGAGCAGCCAGGGAAGACGTCCTTTGTTGTCTTTGCTTCCTCTTCTTGGGTGCTGCAAACATTAACCCCTGTCCATAAAGTCACTCTGTGTTCCCTGCTCTGTCTTCTCTCCATCTCAGCTTCCCATGTCACCCAAATTCTCTTTTGTGTCTCTGGGGAGGGAAACAATTCCTTTTGCAAAATTTCACAAGATAGTGGATATAAGCTTCTTTTCTCTCCTGCTTTTGCTGTGCTATCTAGACAATTGCTTCCCATACCACTGGGTTCTCTTCTCCCAAGTTAATCATACAAGAGCCTTTCTGCTCGCTCATCCTCTACATTTCACACCTCTCTAAAGTATCTTTCTATTTACATTGGTTACAGATGTAATCTGCGAAGATCAAGTGCATAGATTGTTTGCATAGAAACTTACTTATATGCTAAAAATGCAATGCAAACCTTTCATGTAAATTTACTGTATATTTGAATGTGTTGTATATTTATTCTCCAAAATAAACTTAGCGATTTTCACATTATGAATCACTAAGCCTTATGCTTCTCCAAAGAAGGGAGCACGATTTCTCAAAATACAGTATTGTTTTTAGAATGGGAATTTAATTTGTTTCATGACCAATTCAAATCAGTTTTGAAATTCTACACCACCTCAGCCTTCACTAGCTGTAAAATGCAAATGCGACCCATAAGGAACAAATGTCTTTTCAATTATTAAAATTGAATTGCAAGATTGGTATGGTTTCTTAAGATAAAAATGTTTGAGTAGATCTGAAAACAATCTTTCTTAAATTCTAATAATAATTAAAAAGGACAAAAACAGAAACTCGAAGGCAATCAAAAGAGCAAAGATTGAGTTACAAAAATTAAAATGTATTTAATTTTCATAGAAGTTCCAAGGCATCACATTTATAATGTGGTGGATTAGGGGAGGGAAAGAGATTGGATCTTGCCTTCTCTCTCTCTCTCTCTCTCTCTCTTTCTCTGGCCCTCCCTCTTTCTCTTTCTCCCCCCCCCCCATCTCTGCCACAGTTCAGCCAATATGCTCTAAGATCTGGGAGAATGAGTCTCAACTTAGTGATTGAAATTAGAGACAGGATACTGATCTCAGTTTTGCTTTTTTTTCTTTCTTTTTCTTTTTTTTTAGAGACAGGGTCTTACTCTGTTGCCGAGCCTGGAGTGCAGTGGTGTGATTCTAGCTCCTTGCAGCCTCACACTGCTACGCTTAAGCCATCCTCCTGCCCCAGCCTCCCATGTAGCTGAGACTATAGGCATGTGCTACCACACCTGGCTAGTTTTGCTTTCTAACTTGGGTAGTGTATCTCAAACACCAGGATAATGGTGCAATGGTGTTAACAGTCTGTAAAATGGGTGTGTGGATAGTTAAATGTTTCAGTTCTGTGCCTTTTGCCCAGAACTGTGCTGTGGTTCTAAGGGATATAGGAGAACTAGAAAGTATGGTATCTGCCCTTGGGAAGTTTACCAGTGACTTGGGAAAAAAATACCTTTGTATTATACAACTTGAGACAAGTATAAGCCAGTATGCTCTTAAGCACTAGGTACTGCAGTGCACAGAGGCAGATAGTTATAGGAATTGACAGAAAGGCACAATAGTCATATGGTGTGGGGCCAACTTGGAATGCTCCATGGAGGGAGAGAAGATTAACTGGATGTGGAGTGAGATACAGGATCCGGCATCATTTTGTTTTTAGTGTAATGATAATAACGCATTTTTATTAATAATACCGATTGTTTGCTCACAAATTAGAGGATGGAAAAGCATGACCAACCCATAGGGTAACTAAGTTTCCTAGGTCTCTCTTTTCTTAAAGGTGTCAGAAAGAAGAAAAAGAAAGACTTTCTCAGAGCCTAGGCTTGGGGGAAATGTAGGAGGTACAGAAGAGAATTAATGGGTAATGCTTATCATTTTGTACAAAATAACCTTGACACAAATGGGGCAATTTAAAGAAGGGTAAGTGACTCCCAGCCCACTCACCAGGTTGATGGAGGAAATAATCATGGGGTTGATGGCAGACGGGAGAAAGAAGACCCAGAGTTGCTTTTCCTCTTCCATTATGTGTGTTTCTAATGTTGAGGTGGGAAGCTCAGAGCTGGGGGAACATTTTAGAAACTCAGTTCTTTTTACTTTCCAGTCATTTTAGGTATATAACTTGATCTAGCAGCAAATTAGATGTGTCTCCCTTCCCCCCTGCTCGCTCGAGCTCTATGCAGAGATGTGATAGTTGTCATACCATTGATGTCCAAGAGGTTGAAGTGAATAAAACAAGGTTAGAGAAACCAGGATAACTGTAAATAATTTTTTTGATGACAAAGCAATGTCATCATTGCTCGAATGTAAGTGCGAGTGTGAGTACCCCTGTGGTTTGTGAGTGAGGAGAGTAGTATTGTTCTAAGTTACTTTTCAACCTTGGCTGCATATTAGAATCATTTAGCTCTAAAAATTACTGATGCCCTGGCTCTCTTTACCCTCCCCACCAACTCCCCCAAGAGATATAGTTGGTCTAGGGGGTGGGCACTGGATTTTTGAAAGCTCCCCAGGTCATTCTAATGTTCAGCAAAGTTGAGAGCCACTGCTCCAAGTGCTGATTTTAATGCATTATACCTGGCAAGCTTGTTAAACCATAGTCAGGGGTCCGCAAACTTTTTAAACAGGGGCCAGTTCACTGTCCCTCAGATCGTTGGAGGGCTGGAATGTGGGCCCCGGGACGAGTCAGCTGCTAAGCAGGACAGGTAGTGGCGGCAAAAACACCTGGCGGGCCAGATGAATGTCCTAGGCAGGCTGCATGTGGCCTGCTGGCTGTAGTTTGAGGATGCCTGCCATAGATGGCCAGGTCCAATCCCTAGAGTTTCTGATTCATTAGATATGGGATGGGACCCAAGAATTTGGATTTCTAGCATATCCTCTGGTGATGCTGATGTTGCTGGTCTGGGGACCACAGTTTGAGAAACACTAGAGTCAGGCTAGTTTAGGTTGCTCTAAGCCAGCATTTGCTAATGTTTGGCCCTTGGCCATCAATTTGTTGAAATGCAGATTCTAATACCTCCCTCAACCCACTGAATTAAATGCCTCAAAATTTGCAATTTTAATTGAGCTCTTCAAATTTTTCTTTTGGCCTCTATCACTTGTGAACTACCATGGGGCCTCATAGTTGTGGTTCTTTGGTGTCTTGGTCCAAATGTTATTTTTATGTAAGTCAGGTTTGTGATCATGTGAAGGTTTCTGTAATTGTTTTCTCCTTTAAAAGATTTCTATGATCATTTTATGCTAAAAACTCCATAGACTGGATGGTATTAGATACCCTGAGTGGTATCATTAATCATTAATAGATCAAATTTGGAGAAATAGGTGTCATTATGGGGCTTATGGCAACATAATAGACCCACCTGTTTATGTAGTGGCAGCAGTTATAGCTGGCGGTGAGATGCTGAAGAAGCAGCTTTCAAAAGCATGCTTGGCACGCTCAACATCACGGGCTAATTGCACAGAGCACAGGTTGTGTAAAGGTGGGAGCTCCATCTTTCAAATTTTAGAAGATATTATAATTGCCAGGGGTACCTCTTGAAACTCAGATTCCCCAGCCACAGTTCCAGAGAGACTCAGTCCTGGGTGACATCCAGTAATTTTGTTTTTTAAAAAAATAAAACAGCAGTGGGTCCAAGATTCTCATTTTAGGAAATAATGGGTTAGGGACTATGAAAGAGAAAAACTGTTTTCACAGTTGACCTGAGTTGCTAATAAACAATTTGCTATATGTTTACTTTTTTATTCCCCCCACATCATGTAAGTAAGTATCCTAGGAGCGAGGTGTGTCAGCTCCAGTGATAATGTGCAGGGTGTATTTTTTTAGGTGTATATATATCATCCCACCCATCTGTCTCTTTCTCTCTCCTTTGCATATTGTGCAGCTTTGTACTTTTGCCCCCTTTCTATACTATTCGTCATTTAGAGCAGACACATGATTCAAATGAGAACCAGGTCAAGTTTGCATTCAGCTGGGTTTTCTTCCCCTTTACTTCCCTGTCTGGGCCAGCTCACTTTTTTGCTTCTCTTTTTCCTTCATGTCTTTTCTTGCTTTGCTCATCTTTCCCCCCGTGCCAGTCTATGTCGCATCTTCTCTCTGTGTTGTCTTTCCTTTGTGATCTTTCTATGGCCATTTCCATGGGCAGGAGGGAAAGAAGTCACCGCGTACCTCCCCAACCCGTGGTTCTCTCCCTGGGGCTGGTGGTGGTGGTAGAATGTTAGTAACCCAGAAGAAGAAAAACCTACACAAGTCTGCTGTGGCATCCTGGCATGCAAGTATGGCGTTAACAGTATTGAATAAAATGATTGTTTTCTAAAACTCAGGGTCCATAGGGGAACGGGAGACAGGCCTGGGGAAGAAATTATATAACATTTTGTTTGTGAGTAATAGCGACTGGGGGGAGACACGTTGCAAAAGAAATCTTAACTGATGTACAATGTAGGTGGCCCTTTTGATTAAGTTAACTCTCAACTGGTTTAAATCACAGTGAATATGATAGGATTATTCCTTTTTCTTTCATGTTCCAGACTTCCTTCAGGCCCACCTGCTCAAATACTAGTTTTCCCTGAAGAATTATCTCACAGTCAGAAGGAAGGGAAGACATACTAGATAAGTTTTTTTGAGACTGGTGGTGATTCAGGTGTGACCACAAGGTCTTCTGTGAGTGACTCGTGTGTTGCCATGGAAACCCACCATCATGGTGGGGCCCAGGCAAAGCCTGAGGCTTTTGGCCATCAAAATGGATGAATGCAGTGTGTTTTGAATTGCATGGACAGGAGGAGAAGTGATATGTGTTCTTTGTAGAGAACTACAAAGAAAAAGGTCTAGTAATCAAGACTTTCTGTCTTCATAGCAAGAAGAATACTGGAGAACTCTGTGAAGAAAAATTACAGGAATATTCAGTTCTGGTTGCTGCCATTGACAGAAAGGACATTTCCTCCCAGAGGCTTCAGAGCCATCTGGCGTTTTGTTCATCCCACCCATGAGCTCAAGACTGTTGTATTAAAGGATTCTTTTAGGAAATATTCTTCTCTCGAACTTCCCTCTGGTTTTTAAGGTATTGCTCCCTTTTTCTTTACCCCCAGAGCCTGAATCACTTGAACAAGATATACTATCTCTATAAACAAGATGGTGAAGTGATGCCTTCACCTTGTTGTATCAAGGATTCAACCAAAGATAAGACCTTCTGAAACAAAGAAACTCAACACAATAAAAAGTTGAATTTTAACCAACCAGCGCATTTCCTTTTCCACAAATGCAGAACTTCAGATGCTTTGATGTCAGTGGACTATATTTCTTTTCTCAAACGCCAAAGCCCAAGGAGCTTGCCTACTCTCGTTAACTGATATGATTTTCATTTTGTAGTTGAAGCTCTCCAAAATTATCAAATATGCACAATATTTGTATATTTACTTATTCCTTTGATCTGCCTCATTGAGGCAGGACAATAATCCTTGCTAAATTTCCTACATATCCAGAACCATGCCTGTCTTGTAATAGAGTCTCAATAAATAATGTCAAACTAGATAAATGCTTTGTCTGAGGTCACAAAGGGAGACAATGAAATGGCTGGGGCTAAACCCTCCCCTGTTTCCCAAGCATCTTGAATTGCAATCAGGACTTAGCAGTGTTGGGTACACTGTAAGCCCTCACTAAACACCTGTGCATGGATTGACCAACGGCCTGATTCAAGACTCGATTGTATTCTTTAGTACTTGTCTCATCTGCTTCATGAAGGACTTTAGACTTACTGATTTGACTGGTTATATTTTTAGGTTTGTTCTATTTTGACAAAAAAATAATAGACAACTACCAACATAACTGCTTTCTTGATTTGTTCCCATGGATAAGCTTGAGGTAATTTGAATGATGTTTCTTAACTTTGTAAAGGGACAAGTTAGAGTGACAGGCTTGATAATTAGTTGGCTTTACCCCCTCCCTCTTCGCATTGGTTACTAATCAATCTGGGCTATTGTTTTGATTTAGATGTCACCTTACTTTTTTGGCAGGGGTCATTTAGGATCTTTGTCCCTCTGACATGTTTTATGATCCATCTCCCTGTTTCCATCCCCAAGCCTCTCAAGACCTTTCTCATTTTCCCATTACTTTTATTAAATTTCTTAATGTGCTAAGTCCTATTTTCCAGGCCTTATTACAAAAGGAATGTCCAGTAGTTCTAGGAATAGTGAGCTCATAAAAAGACAGTGAACTAGTGAACTAGCAATCATTAACATGGCCATGTCCAGACTTTGGCTTAAGCAAAAAACCCAGAAAGTGTCTAGAGCTCTTCAACATGACTCTGTCTGCATCTTCAGCAGGAAACTTTACATTTATAGTTAACTTCTTGTTCAACTTGTTGGGAATGAATGAGGAACTCTTACATTCCTCTGCATTTAATGTTTCTAGCAGTTTGTTCTGTGTCATGGCCGAGACTTTTCTGACCCTCATGGAGAGCTAGCAGCTGGGGAAAGGATGAGAGCTTTCTACCAACTCTATGTCACTGGTGAATCCAAGGGATAATCCAACAAATCAGCTCATTATCCATGAACTTGGCTCTCAGGAATATCTGTTAAAAAATTCTAATAAGGCATTTGGTTAATCCAAAGGGAGAATCTGATCTATTCTGTACAAATGAGAGACCACTTAAAGCTTTGTCCCCTTTTCCAATGACATAGAGAAAGGGAGAAAATTTAGGTAGAATTAGAACTCAGGATGCTTTAGGAGTTTCTCTAGTTGAGAAACTCCAGGTGGAAGAGGAGGACATGAAACTCAGTGGTTAATCACCACCTCATATCTAGGTAGACAGAACTTCAGAACTCTTAAAAGAGATCTCAGATCTCATTTTACCTAGTGATTTCACTTTGTAAATGAGGAAATTGAAGTGCAGAGATGTCTGGCTTGCCAAGGATATAAACTAAAGTTGAGTTTTAGCTCATGACCTACTGTTGGTCTGCTGCTTCAATTTTTGAGTGGAAGCCTCTTTTTGAGGAAGGGCCAAGTCATTCTTTAATTATAAACCAAGGCATGCTCTTATATACACATACATACAACACACATCATCATGAAGATACATTTCTGTTTAGACTTGCTAGGCAGAATTATTAATATAGATACAATGCCAGAAATATGCAGTGTCAATGCAACTGTGGTATAATACACAGAGTTTCACAATAGGTAATAATAGATTTGAAGAATTACATAATTCAGTTACGGAGTACATGGCAAGGAAACACACACACATGCACAGTAGAATGTTTCTCATGAGAACACGGGGGTGTTTTCAATTTAACTCCTCTCTCCTGACCTTTAAGAGATGGGCAGGGCATTCAGAGACTTGCCCAGTTGGGCTTTTTAGATCTGTACCAGGAAGTTGCAGGTTTCAGCTCTGAGCCATACAGCATAATACTAGTTGTGTTCCTCAGGCTGCTCTCAGCTAATCCTCTGAATGCATTTATTACTTTCCTCTGTGTCATGGCTGGATACAATATCTTCCTTTAGCTAGGGGAGAGGGAGCCTGGATGTGTCCCAGGTGGCCAGTCTCTCTCCTGACTACTCTTTGTAAATCATTGCACGTGAAGAAGTGGTGTTGGAACATGGAGCTTTGAAGACAGGATGTGACTGGGAGTGGGGGTGTGGGTTGAGGGTCACAAAGGGAGGTAGAAGGCATAGCCACAGCGACGGTTCAGTAAGCACACCAATGAGCTGGTGTGTGCTTCTCTGTCCTCATCTGCACTAGAGAAAGCAGCTGCTGATCACTGTTCAACCTGCGTTCTTTCTCCTAGAGAATGGAATATTTCCCTCTCCCTCTTTTAAAATAAGATAAAAAGCAAGGGGTGGGGAAATTAATTAATGTCAGTAAATGAAGCATGAGACGCTTGTCTGGATATGATAATGACTGTGAATTAGTGCAGAAGGAATAGAATGGTATAGAAAATGAACCTGGCCAGCACACTGCCCTGGGATGGACTCAGCCATCCCCATCACGCATTAACTCTTTCCTTGCCTCATCCTTAGTTCCCTCTCTCTCTATGACTGTGGCCCAACCCTCCCCCACTGCAAAGGCTATAGTATTCTAGAGTATTCTAGCCTGAGGTTCTCAAAGGGAGCCCTGCCTCCAGGACAGACTAGGCGGGCTGATGACTGCACACTTTTAGAATGCAAATAAAAGAATTTCACATCTATTTATTAGATTAAACGAACCCATAGCCAAAAAGAAGCAATTGTTGTGTCCTCCTGGTTAGGAGAATTACAAAATGATTCAGGAAGGTGCAAAGCCTCTGGAAGAAAGAGAAGGAAAATAGTTCCTCAAGACAATTGCCCCTTCTCTGTTTCAAAGCCAAAGTTCACCTGTTGAAGGTCAATGACTTATCCAGCTCCCCTCTCTACTTTGCTACGTGTGTGCCTCAGGCTATTCGTCTTTTGCTATGTCTTCAGATGACTAGCGCCAGCATACACTGGTTGGGTGTTTCCTGTACATATAGACTGTGGAATGAACATAGAGGAATAAAGCAAACCCCATTTTCAAAGAGTTTTCTCTTTCCAGGGAGTGAAGTAGTGCTTGGCATGTGGTTAACACTCAGAAAATTGTTGCTATCATCAGTATCATTTCACTGAATCTAATTCATATTGAATTCTTCATTGCAAACAATAAGTTTCAGAGGTTCAGAGAGACTGCGTGCTTTCTTTTCTTTTCTTTTTTTTTGCTTTGCTTTTCCCTTATCATTTTTTTCCTCTTTCTTTTCTGTGCTCTAAAGTTCTTGGACCATTGGCAGAGTAAAGAAATGCAAAAACATAGTTACAATGACCTTTGAATGTTAACATTTAAGAAATGATAGGCTGTTAACAAAAGCTCAATGCAGTACGGTTACAAAATATGAACCACTGAATTCAGACGTGTTATTAATTTGCACTACATTGAAGGTAGGTAGTTGAGTAGCAGAACAGCAGTTTAGAGTTTATTTATGTATCTCCTTGTATATTCTTATCAGTGGTGACTCCATATCATTTGGAAATTATATCAAAAGACTGAATTTTGCAGCATTTTATATATTTTTTTAAAACATTCTGGAACAACAACAGCAAGAGGAGGGATAGATGAAACTATCTTGACAGTGATTATTGAAGCTGAGCAATATGTTCATGGTGAATTGTTTTGGTAAATATTTAAGCATTGCTACAGTACAACCAATTTTAAAAAGTGTTGAGGGGTCTTTGGGAATGAAAGCAGAGGAATGGCCTCTCTGGCCCCCCTTGTCCCTGTTTCTCCAAGTTCAAGTTGGGAGGAGAATGGTAAGTTTGGTACATTCTGGAAATGGCTCAGTGTACTTTTTATAAAGTGATGCCTCCTGTTCTCTTGGGAGGGCTGTGAACCCCTTTCTCAGGAGGCCAGCATATAGCCCAGATAGGTGTATACACTCTGCCCCATCCAGTCTTTGCTTTTGGTTTTTTCTTTTCTTTTCTTTTCTTTTTTTCTTTTTTTTTTTTTTTTGATCTATTAACGTAGGAAGCAAATATGAAGCTACTTCTTCCTGTGACAGTGGCTTTCCCAGAGCACAGGGGAGCCTCACAAAGGCTTCCCTCTCCTCCTGGGATGGTGGAGGAGTTGTTGCTGAGAGTCTGAGCTTCTCTAGTGGAAGAGCAGACTTACAGAAAGAAAGAAAAAATAGGATCACCAAAAATCTGATCTTTTCCTTTTTCTCCCTAGCTTATTAGAGATAACTACATCCCATTAACTCTATGGCCATCAAAGACTGTCAGCTTTTGTTGTCTTGTCTGTTAGAGGGTGATGTCAGGGGCCAAACTCTGCAGCATTAATGATTTATTTGGGAAAAAGTAAGTTTTATAAAAATGAGTGGGGGCTTTGGTTATAGTCAAGAGAAGAGCCATTCGTGGGCCATTCAGATAGTTTTATTTATGAGTCACCAAACAGATGTGAAGGACTGTAGGCAGTCCTCAAGATTGCATAGTGAAGGAGCTTCCAAAAGAATTTATTATTGGATGGGACCCACAAGAATCTGTTTTGCCAGAACAAAATAATACAGACAGGGAATGTAATAGAAATTCATTTTCTAATAGTTCTGGAGACTATGAGTCTAATCTCAGGGTGTTAGCATGTTTGGTTACTCCCAAGGCCTCTAAGCATTCCTGGTATCTTTCTGTACCTATACTTGTTTTCAGGGCAGACCTAGTCTGCATGTCCCCATGAGGTTGAGTTTTGATAATAATCTTCCCTCTCCAACCACTTCCATGTTTTGTTGACCAGATTCTGAATGTTCCCACCATTGCCTGGCTTTGGAGCTATGATATGAACTATTTTTTTTTCTCATTAAAGTATTTAAATTTCTTTTGCTTGGTTTCTGAAATGATTTTTTTTTCCCCTACGTGAAATCTGGTTGATATTTTTGGCTTATAATTTAAATCAGTTCCAATTCCACACTGAAGAGTTCCTTTTGATACACAAGTGGCTTTGTGTCATTCCAACTTCTGGAGGCAGCCAGGGCAGACTTCCTGGGCTCTCAGATAACTGGCTACCCTTGGATTTGTATCTTTCTCTCTGGGCTGCTTCAAGAAAAATGATGAGAGGCTACATGTTTTGGTAGACTTTTATCCCCTTTGCCTTATAAAAGATCTATCCTTAAACTTAAAAAATAAAGACTTGATAGATTTGGGGTAAGTCTTCCCAAATTCCAAAATGTAAGGGAAATATAGGTAAATTCCCATATTTACATAATTAATACTCTGTTTACTTCACAGGGTAGTAGCCTATTTGCTAGAGCTGCCAGAACAAAATAATACAGACTGGGGAATGTAATAGAGATTCATTTTCTAACAGTTCTGGAGACTATGAGTCTAATCCCAGGGTGTTAGCACGTTTGGTTACTCCCAAGGCCTCTGAGCACTCCTGGTATCTTTCTGTGCCCAAATTTCCTCTTGTAATAAGGACACCAGTCAGATTGGATTAGGGATCACTCTAATGACCTCATTTTAACTTAACCACCATTTTAAAGGCCCTGTCTCCAAACACAATCACATTCTGAGGTTCTGGAGGTTAAGGCTTTAATATATGAATTGTGGTGGTCGTGGCGGGAGTGAGACATGAATCAGCCCAGGACAAAAGGTGAGACCTATCTTTAAAGAAAAAAAAGTAATAGCAGATCCCCATGATCTAAAAACCTTCTCTGTAGCCCACAGATTCCTTTAGAAGTTGGCATTTATATTTACTTGTAACATCTTAGAAATCAGAGAACCGCTTTCAGGACAACCCTCAAAACAGGGAGCAGAAAGAATCATGGCTTTGCAAACCTCTGTTATCATTGCTGTTACCAAAAAAAATTGTGGAAGGGGAAGGAGAATTGGAGCAGTGCGAAAAAGAATCGAAAGTTGAGTGACCATTGTCATGTCAGTTGGAGGAAAAGAAAAGACATGAGAAGAAAGATGAGAGATGGACAGGGTCAGACTAAAATAGATGGAGGGAGAAGGAGGAGGAGAAGAAGAGGAAGAAGAAAAAGGAGGATAAGAGGAGGGGGAAGGAGGAGAGAGTAAAGGTGCAGAGGAGGGAGAAGGAGAAGGGAGGAGAGGGATAAGGAAGGGAAGAGGAGAGCCAAGGGAGAGGTGGAGAAAAGAGAAATCAGTATAGCCAGCATTTACCATGAGTTGAAAAAGAGAGTTCATGCTTTTCCTTCTCTTGGAAAAGAGATAAAATAAAAATTTACAGAGCCACCATTCTTCATGCTTCTTCCAAGGACACAAGAGGGCGAAGTGACCACATCTTAGAGTTGCAAACAGGAGCAGAGAAGGAAAGCTTGGGTGTCACAGGGTGGTGTGGAGAGCTGAGAACCATCCAATATTAATGAGCACAAATGTGTGCACAGGCTGCAAATGTCCCTCCAGGGACTCTGATGATTCCAGCATTGTGTGTGCTATTGGAAATGGCGAATGAGAAAGTAACTGACTCATTCTCTCAGGCAATCTGGCTTATGGGCCTGAAGCTCTTATTTGTGCCAGGTCATCCGTCTCCTGGTGCCTCTGTGAGATGTTCTTGAAATGGAACCCTGTACTGTCCTCCTTGCCAAAGTGGTTGGCACTGGCCTTTAATTTCCCCCCGAATCTGAGACTGGGACAGACTAGTTAAGGTAAGTGTGCCCTGTGGATGTGTGAGTTAGGGAGGATATTTTCACTGATTTCCCGCTGTGGACATATCCTTGTTCTCGAAGGACTTTTGTGATTTCCAAGCCTCTTCTCTGAACCTTAGAAGTCAAGGCTCAGGCTAAGTTTCAATAGAGACTTCATCTTTTCTCAGAATGAAACTTATTTCCTTCCCCTTCCCATGGCAAGCCAATTATGTTGATAGACAAATGTGGGATTAGTTGAGGAGATTTGTGAGACAATGGGGTTTTGGAAGCTCAAGCAAGAAGATGTCAGGATTAGGCTGAGAGCGAAGGATTCAGGTGGCGTTGAAGGCCACACAAAGGCAGAAACAAGGCCATATCGGGGATATCTGAGATGAACCATGGAAGTGGGATGGAGGGAGAAGCAGTTTCTGAGATGCCTCTGGAGAGCTCTCTCTTTAGAGCTGCTGGGGATTTCTGAATTTCTGGATGAGTCCATTTGACTTTGGACAAGACACCTGGTCTCTATTTCACTCTCTGCATCATGGGGGTGCTACTTACCTTATTTACTTCACAGGTTGGCTTCAAAATAAAATTTGATGAATAAAATATTCGGAATGCCCTAAAAATCCATGAAACATTATTATTATTCTCCCAATTTCTTTCTGCCCACATGTCAATCTTTTCTATACATCTCTGCTTGTTTCTATGTCCCCACATCCTGTCCTAGTCAAATATATATAGTGGTGGGGAGCTTACTACCATTTAGGGCAGATCATTTTTCAACATTTACTTATAATTTTTTTTAGGGAAAAATATTTGCATTGGGCCCAAATCTGCCTAATAATAGTAATAGTAATAAGCCAGCACTCAGGCACTGTGTACCCTGCAGCAAGCCCATTCTGGGTACCTTACATATAGTGACATTTATTACATTGATTTCTCTTAGCAACCCTGGAAGGTGTATCCTATTTGTTCTAATTTTACATATAAGAATCTGGGCTCGGCGCCTGTGGCTCAAACGGCTAAGGCGCCAGCCACATACACCTAAGGTGGTGGGTTCGAATCCCCAGCCCGGGCCCGCCAAACAACAATGATGGCTGCAACCAAAAAATGGCCAGGCGTTGTGGCGGGCGCCTGTGGTCCCAGCTACTTGGGAGGCTGAGGCAGGAGACTCACTTGAGCCCAGGAGTTGGAGGTTGCTGTGAGCGTGATGCCATGGCACTCTACCCTGGGGGATAGCTTGAGGCTCCATCTCAAAAAAAAAAAAAAAAAAGAAATCTGAGGCACAGAGAGATTAGGTGGCTTGTCGTAGGCCACAGAATTGTAATTCGTACTCACCTAAACTGCTATTCCTAAGGCGGCTCCTGGCTTTAAAGGGATTTTTTTAGGGGGGGGGGCAGAGTCTCACTCTCACCCTGAGTAGAGTGCTGTGGCATCATAGTTGACAGCTCATGGGCTCAAGCAATTTTCCTCAGCCTCTCATGTAGCTGGCACTATAGATGCCCTGCCATGACAACTATTTCTATTTTTTAGAGACGGGGTTTTTCTCTTGCTCAGGCTGGTCTCAAACTCCTGAGCTCAGGCAATCCACCTGCCTTGGCCTCCCAGAGTGCTAGGATTACAGGCATGAGCCACCGTGTAGGCCCTTCTCCAAGGGATTTTTGATCTCTTCAGAGAAGAGCTACCATGCTGGGCCCCATTGGGTCTGCTGCTGCTGGTCTGCTGGGGAGAATGACAAGGAAGGAAGGATGTTCCATGCTGGGGTCCTGCTGAGGGTGGCAGGATGGCGTGTGCTGCTCCACTGGCCCCAGCTGCCAGGTGATGGGAATTGGGATCAGCTGTGACCTAATTATGAGTCTCGTAAACCTGCATTGTGTCCTTCATTTTCCAGCTCATTGACCACCCAGAAGGGGGAGGGAAAACGGATGAGATTCTGGTCAAGTCCTTCCTGCCGCTACCATGTGGCCAAGGTCACAGGCCAGTGATGTCCAGAGGGAGTTGGGGGTGGATTTCTTTTTTGTTTTCTCTGAATGAAGCTAGCAGGGAATGAGGCAGAAAAAAAGGGAAGATTTGCAGACACTCCAGCCTCACAAAAGCTGTCGTCTCACGTCCATCATATGGGCAGGAATTCCTAATGTGGCCTTCTGTGATTGTCAAAATTGCAGATTAATATGACCTATACTCTCACAACTACATAGTTGCAAATATACATATGTGACACTCTGAATACCTGGCCTTTGATGACTCTTTGGGAACAAAGACTGAGTTGAAATTGTGCTAAAAATGCAGTTTAATACTGATAGAGAGCCTCAACTCCACCTCTACATCACGTGGGTGTGGGCTATTCCACCTGTCTTTTCCTGTAGAAGTATAGCATTTATGAATCACTAAGTCTATAACATTCTTAGATGGGAATTCTCCTAAGAATTCTCTCTTAGTCTGAGAAATTCTCCTCCTTTCTCACCTTAAAAAAATTAAAAGAATTAATTTCTCTCTCTAATTGTGCAGTGGGAGTCCTAGGACCAGCGAAATATTGCAAAAAGGATATGGACTGCAAAGGTGCTTGGATTCAAATTTTGCCTCTAATGCTTATTATTTGGACAATGTTGACCCTGGACAAGTTACTGATCTCTCTTAAGAAACACTGTTTCCTCATGACTCAAAATTGGGAATAAATAAAAACCCTTCAGGGTGTTTTATATTTAGGATTAAACAAAATAATATATATGATATACATTATATAAGTCTATCACACAGTAAGAACTTAAGAACAGAGAGACCCTGTCTACCTTCCAGTTATCTAAGGTATAGGACAGACAAGGTGTCTGGCTGAGCAGCGGTAAGATCTTAATAAATGATCCCCATAGTTTTGTATTTTTGATACTGGAAGCTAGACCACCAAAATTTTTGTTCAATGAGAAAAACAATTACTGTTGATTAACACCATGTAATAAAAAAGGACATTCTAACATGCTAAAGCACTCAGCTTACCTCAAAGGAGTATGTGAAAATTAAATAAGGTCATGTATAGAATGTATTTAATACAGTGTCCAGCATTTGACAAGCACCTAAAAAAGGTGCTAGGTAGTGTTTTTAGGTATATTGGTTTTAGTATTGGTATGGTACAAATATTATCCTACTAAAAAGTGAGTCCAAATTCCCTAATGTGACATATACATGGCCATATACCATTTCTGCCACCTCCCCAATTTGAAATTGCTTATAGACATGCAGCTAAGGGGTCCTGGACATAAGTGCCTATAGTTGGGTAATGTCATTGAGTGATGAGGATGGCAGGTAAGGACAACTCTAGCATGGTGTTAGTCTCTCTTTTGTCCTCCATTGTTGATTTCGACATGGATTCAAGCTCTCGGTAAGAGGTAACATGTATAATGGCGAAGGAGAACATCATCCTGTTACATACTCAAGGAGCCGTTTGTGTGTAGACACACCTCGCCAAGTGTAAGCCTTAGTTTGGACAGCCTGTATGGATGCACGCATCTTAATTATTATATCCTCAGCCCTCTCTTTTAGTCTTTATGTGTATCTTCGCCAGTTCTTGTTCTGCACAGAAAGCCTTTAGAGGGAATTACCCTCTCAGATGATGCTTCCAGAATCAAAGGATACCTAGAAAGTGACTGGGAACTGTTTCAAACGATCGACTTTCACACATGTGCCAATATTCTTCAGGCGATGCTGTGCATTTAGCGTCCCATTCCTAACTCTTAGCCACTCCGAGTTTTTAGGCACTGTCTTCAGACAAAAACAGATGAGGAGTTCGTCAGAAGAAATGACAATTAGGTTTTATCTCTGTATTGCCCTCTTAGGAGGAAAGGCGTGGCTCTTCCTCCTGCTGAGCCTTACAGAGTCACCTTCACGTATGGGGTAAGGTCTTGGAAGGGGAGACATTTGATACCTAGAAGCGAAATGACTTCCAGTGCTGTAGTAAGAGAAATTTTTAAAGAGTTTCAAAGTCCCCCTGCCCCAGTATATTTCAAATCAGGACAAAATAAATACGAATGGGGGGAAAAAACCCTCAACCAAACCAGGCTAATATGTATATAAATAAAACCTCCTCAGAGTGTAAGGGCAGTGTCAGCATGGATTGAAATAAACATGCCAACAGGACTTTTCATCCCACAGAACTGTCCTTTCCCAAATGTCATATGTCCACAGAGGAAGCAAAGGGTGATGGTTTTTTTTTTCTTTTGGATACTGAGTTCTTTTATTGGAAAGAAACGATATTTGAAAATGTTTATAAGGCAACCATAAAATCACATTTTCATTTTATTATTCTTAATCTTAAATTGAGAAAGAAACCAATTATAAAGAGTGGACATAAAGTTCGCGTGCAATTTAACGTAGTTCAAGATCTTTTAAACTATTGAACATGTTTTAAACTGTTTAACAATTTGAAACTGTATTTCCAATAGCTTGAGGAGCAAGGTCAATTTTAAGCTTTCTTCAAATCCCAGCTGTTAATCCTTATCAAATAGGTATATGTAGGGTGATGATTTTATTTTCTTGCTTTCCAGGGGATGGACCTCAATGTTTTTGTCTCTTAGTCCTGGTGATCTTAAACACATGGCTGCCAGCAGAGCCACTTACTTAGCACCATTGTGAAAACCTAGTCCCCATCCACAGCCAAATGTCTTTATGGTAAGCTGTGCTTTCTGAGATACTGTTGGCATTAGCGTTTAGAAGCAACCTTTATGGAGCTGTTGCTATGTGAAAAGTATTAGGCTTAGGTCACTAAGTGATAGTCCAACATAGAGGTTTGTCACCATTCTCTTTAACTCAACTGCAAGTGGGGCCAGAAGAAATGCTTAGTCCTGATCACTTAGAAACCCGTATCTGGCCTGTTTGGCTGCTTGGGTAAAGGCAGTGAGATCATCTGGCTTGGAAGAAACGGATCAGAGGTATTTGGTTTAATTTCCCTTTTTCAAATCTAGTGATAAGGGAATGGTCAAAAAATGTCAGAGTCATCATAATTGGGGATTCAGAGATCAGTGGGTTAGCTGTCACCTGAAGAAGGGCTGGCGGAGGGGACGAAATAGGTGGCTGTAACCACTGGAAGAATTTGCAGCCTCACAAGCTAATCCCTAGATTATTTAGGGCTGCATCTCATCTCTCTTTCTAGAGCCAACCCGATAAAATATGCAGTTCCTTCTCTGAGATGCAGATATAGATATTTCTGGACTACTTACTATATGTATTTATTATGAAGCACATGAATAAATCACCACCCGAATAGTGTAAATGCACTACTATTAAAAATTAAGAGACTGTCTGTTGTCTATTGCCCCATTGTTTTCCCTATAATGAAATAATAGTCTGGAATACTAACAGCTCGAGATGCCTCTGAGGGTGAGGTGTATTTTACCAATTCTTTATCTTAATCAGATTGGCCTCTTTGTATGGAGCTCTGCTCTTCTGAGTAAGTCGCACTGAATCAAAGTGGGGTGAACTGATCCATTTGCCGGGTGAGCACCTATTTAGAAGCTCAGGTACATAATAACTAAGGTACACTAATAACTTAGTGACCTGAAGGCTATGTTAACCAGTTTGATGAGAGTATTTCGAATCGTATATGAAAACACCACACTGTACCCTGTGATTGCATTAATGTACACAGCTATGATTTAATTAAAAAAAAAAAAAAAAAAAAAAAAAGATCACAGCGGGGGGGGGGGGTGGAAATCTTATTTTTTTTTTTTTTTTGCAGCTTTTCCTTCTTTATTTTGTCAAGATAGGGGTGTGTGTGTGTAGTGTGTGTATCTGGGGAAGCTGCGTGTTAGTGCGCACTTGAGATGTCTTTATGGTTTTTTTGTCAATTTTCATTCAATTTCTACTGAAATGAGCAAAAGTAACAGCCTCTAGACACCCAGAAGGAGCATGTGGGCCTCAGAGGAAAGTATATAATGGCGGCTAGTTTTACCTGTGAGGAAGATAGTTTAACTGAGTAATTTCTCAAATAATCTTTTGTTTTCCCAAAAGGACACAGGGATCCTAATAGCATCATTGAGTCACTTCTGTTGTGTATCAGGGCAGGAAAAGGGAGTGAGAGGGTGGCATTAGATCAGCACATGCTACATGGTAGGCTTTATGCTCCATTAGCTTGGATAAGTCAAGTAAATAAGCAGTGTTTCCATTCAATTATAGCAAAAATCATAAATCTTAGAGGTTTTTTTGGTGATATTTGTGAGTATTCTCAGAGAATAACCCTTGATTTCTTACATCAGGGATTAGAAATAAGAAACTGCTGTTTGGATGTCCTTTTGACCCTCTCTGGAAGAAAAGGCTGGCATCGCGTGCTTTGAGGTTTCACACTCAGCCCTCACTGTGTATTGAGGGTGGTAGTCTTTTGGGTCTTTTGACATCTGCACTGTTGGCCCCTTGTACCCCCCATATCAGTGCAGGCAAAATTGATGCCCAATTTTTATTCCCAGTCCTTGCTAGGATTACAAATCAGCCATCACTGGCTACTAGACCAGCCATCACATACATCCATCCTAAGACCTTCCTTCTCTGGATAGCCTCAAGAGATGCTATCAGCGCTTGTTTTACTTCTACCTACTGATACCACAGTCTTAATAAAAAGAGCACATTGCTTATAAGAGTTGGGAAGGCTTTAGTCCTGACAGGTGGGGACCACACTGAAGCAAATGGAGGATCAGGAAACTGGTACAATTTCCATTCATGACCCGGATAGAGTCCCCAGGCTTTACTTATGTATTTAATTCTTGTTCTGTTTTTGACAGTGTCGGGAGAATGCCAGAACATCAACCATGTTTGCTTCTTCAGCATTGTACACTAAGAGCCAGAGGGAAACCTTAACTCCTCAGTTGACAATTAAAATTGGGGTAAAGATCAGCCTTTCCCCCTGGATTTCCCCATATTAATACAATTGTAGATTTGAAAAATATTTGTTTCCACTTAAGATATTTCTCTCCATGTGTTTTGGATTTTTGTATGAAATATTTTCTTTTGAATTTGGGGAACCACTTCTCTAAGAATGGAGAAGCTAAATACATGATTTTCTTTTTTTTCCCCATTGAAATATAAACCACATTCATTTATTCAACAAATATTAATTGTCTGCTATGTGGCAGAAGCTGTTTTAGGAACCTGGAATGCATCCATGAACAGAAAGAGAAAAAAAAATATATCCTTCCTTTTGTAGAGCTTACATTCTGGTAGAGGGGGAGGGAGGCAATGGAATAAACATTATAAGTCAGTTACTTATATTATATGTTAGAAGATGACAAGGTTACAGAAAAAGATAAAGCCAAGCAGGATATGGGGAGGGCAATGTTGATGTCGTGTGGGAGGACAAATGACATTTGATCCAAAGATGAAGGAGTTGGTTGTGTAGATGTTAGGGGAAGATGAGGCATCTAGAGTGGCGGGAAGAAGGGGTGAAGTTCGCTACTAGGAGCCAGAGCACTGGGCTCTTATGGCTTTTGACGGGACTCTAGGTTTTACTTTGAGTTGGAATAGGAGCCATTTCAGAGTCCTGAGCAGATGCCTAGCAGGAAATGACTTGGGTTTTAAGATACTTGATTTGGCTTCTGTATTCTAACATACCAAGAAAAGTTTTCTTGCCCTATGATTCCAATTTTCTATATGCTATTATGTCATCATTCACTGCAAAACAGACCTCACCCATGTAACACTGACTCAGGGACTGTTCATTCCTGATGAGGTATGGTAGTATCTCAGTCTACCTACCATTCATTCTACACTCTCCAGTGCCAAGGATCTATGGGAAGACGCAGATATATAGTGTCTAGGAAAAGGATAGCAGAAAAGGTAATACATTTTCTCTCTGGGCACAAGGTTTGATTACCTTTGTCATTAGCTTCAGCCAGTATGGCCACAGACATAATTAGTGGTTATACAATTATGTGATCACACTCTCTGAGGCCTTATTACTTCTTAACTCATAAATCTGCTTTGCCATCTTTCCATGGCCCTCTTAAAGAATGCACCTACCCACCACCTACATAATGAAAGAAGCCACAAGCCCCAACCTTAGTGGAACTGTATTGATTTGTAAAGAAAAGAGAAGCTATCATTTGCTGTTTTCACTAACCTGGAAACAGATGCAACATTGTATCTGCCACTCTGTCTCCTGCTATAGATCTACACAGAAAATCCATTAATATACCTGTCCATTCATCCATCCATCCTTCCATCCATCTATTCATCCATCCATCCTTCCATCTATCCAAACATCTACTTACTAAGTGATTATTTTGTATCGGGTATTACATTGTGAGGCAATATATTTCAAGGTTAGATATTTAGACTAGGTGTAGCCTCAGATTCTGGGAACTATATTCTTCCCATTACCTTAGACATATGATCTTGAATAAGTTGCATCACTTGACCCTCAGTATCCTCCCCTGAAGGGTAAGAATGACAATCATCTCAAAGAGCTGTTATGAGGGTCACAGAGTTAATCAATGCAAGGCCCTTTCCTTTTGTCTTGAAGGAATAGCTCTAGTAGATTGAGTTTGTATTCAATCCTCTCTCCTTTCACTCTTTTATCAGTTCATTTGTAGCAGCCTATCAAGGACCTGGTACATGTTAAGTATTGTGGTGAGATAAGCATTTTTCTGAGAAATGGACACCGCAGGTGGGTCCACAGCACCTAACACAGTGTTTAGCACATGGACAATGCCCTGTATGCATTAATGGAATGAATGCGAGTCCCTGCCCTTGAGGAGTGTTCAGTGTCTGCAGAAGACCAGTGCCAGATGGGAGTGTCACTGGGGCAGCCAGCCAGGGACAGGGAGCAGAGCAGAAACAATTGGGCATAGGCAAGGGAGATGATCCTGATGCTCCAGCTGTTTCTGCTGGCTTGGACATTTGAAGTGATTTCTTCCTGGGGCTGGCTCTTTTGTTCCATGCTTTGCATTTCTGCCTTTGTGTCTATGACTGGTCTGACATTTCTGGGACTCTGTCGTGATACACAGGCCAGGCAGGTGGGATCCCATTGGGGAATGAAGTATGTCTCTCTGTGTGTTCTAGAAAGAGTAACCTTGGAAAGACAGGGCCAGTCTTTTTGACTTTGAGATGGAGGCTAATAAGTTTTTGGCTTACAGGACTTGCAGCTTTGCAAGACACAGGGATGGTGCTTGTACTTAAAGTTGCTGGGACTCATCTTAGTGAAAGGCATGTGAAGCCTCTAGGAAAATTTCATGTATTAGGGGATAATCCAAGTAGTGACTTCAGTGGGTTTCAGAAGCACATGAGGATGAAATGTGAGGAATTCTGGAGCCAGACTGCCTGGGTTCAAATCATAGCTCCTTCCTTTATTGGCCATGCAATGTTGAACAATGTTGCTAGCTTCTTTGTGCCTTAGTTTCATTGCTATAAAATGGTTATGGTAATTATAACTTACCTCTTTGGAAGTTGAAAGGATTAAATGGAATGATATATTTAAAGTGCTTAAGTTCTAGCATCATAATAACTATTCAATAAATGTTAGCTATTATTTCTTTTCCTCCTCTTCTTCCCTCCTCCTTTTTTTTTTTTTAGTGCTACCACTGTTACTATTTAGAATAATGTTGTTATAAAAATGCAATTACATCATGTTTGTGAAGGTGGGTAATTGCCTAGTACAAGCCTTGCACAGGTAAGCACTACATAAATGTTAGTTTTCTTTTATGTGGGCCACTAAAATCTTCCTTAAAGTCTCAGGGACTTTCTCATTATTTTTCCCAAACCTATGCAAGATATTGACATTTCTGGTGAAAAGAAGAATCTCAATCCAGCTGACAAACTGGGCCTCCCTTACCTCCCCAGTGTTCACTGTAATAGAAAATCAGCACTAACCGGTTCTTATCTCTTTATGACTTTGTGTTAAATGAAAATTATGTCTCTGTGTTAGTTTCTTTTGCTGTGCAATGCATTACCACAAATGTGACAGGAATCTGGGTGCATCTCATCTGAGTCCTCTGCTTTGTGGCTCCTCATAGGTGGCAATCAAGGTTTTGGCCAGGGCTGAGGTCTCATCTGGAAGCCTGACTGGAGAAGGACCTGCTACTGTGCTCACAGTGTTGTTAGCACAGTTCAGTTTCTAGAGGATTGTTGAATTCAGGGTGTCAGTTCCTAGTTGGCTGTCAGCCCTTAATTTCTTGCCCTGTGGGCTTCCCCCCTATGGCAGCTTGCTGAGAGAAAGAGAGAGAGAGAGAGAGACTGCTCACAGAATGGAAGTTGCACTCTCATGAGTTGCAATGTAATCAGAGAATTGACATCCCATCCACTTTGCCAAATTTTATTAGAAACAAGTTACAACTGCAACCCACACTCAGAAGGACAGGATTATATAAGGGTGTAAATACTAGCAGGTGGGGGCCATTGGGCTATCTTAGTCAGTTTGCCATAGCATCCCTGACCTGTCAGTTGTCTTTCAGATGCTTAATTTTTGCCTAATTCTAATCTTTCACCTTAGTCCAGAGAATTCAGTTTATTAGAGCAGGTCTTCATGGTATAACTGTCTTTTAGTTATTCAGCAGAATTCTGAAAATTTTATGTTTTTCAGAAACTTTGTTTTGTTTTGCCCTTTCTTCCCCTATAAATGGAAAGCTGTCTTTCCATTAATGAACGTTACAATTTCAGGGGTGCTTTGTCTTCCCTCTGCTTAACTGTCAGCGGGCACTAGCTCCTAACAAAGGGAACAGTTTGAAGCATCTTCTCCTCGGCCTCTCTGTTAAATGGTTAATGATCTGGAAGCTAGTGCTCGGAGGTGCTAGGGAAGCTCCTATTTAAAGGAATACTTTGTAAAGTGAAGTTGCCTTCTATCATAAAAAGTGAGGATAGTGAGTTCTTCATTTACATGTTTAGTAAATATGATTATTTGGACCTCCAGTTTTTGATCCCCCACTAATAGGTGAATGGAGAGGGAAGTACATAGTGCTTCCCAAGGGAAGATAAGCTGCATGTTGATAGAGGCATCAGGAAAATCTCCTTCATAATTGTTTCCATTCCTGCATTTCTAGTCAATGCTATTTAAACTGAAATGGGGATTCATTTACTCCTTTTATTTATTCAGCAAATATTTTTGAGAATTTTTTATCATCCAGCCACTGTGCTAGGTGATGGGGTTACAATAAAACGAAGTCCCAGCCCTTATTTGCTCAAACATTATTCTTCAAATCTTTACTCTGTCTCTCATCTATCATTAATGGGAATAGGTAGTTTTTCCTTTTTCTGGGAGGCAAATGCAGATGATCAAGCCTCTTTTATTGTCCCATTCCAGCTTATTCTCTCCCCCTTTCTTTTCCTTACTATGTGGCACTTCTGCTGAACCAGTTTCTATTATCTGTGGCTGCATAACAAATTCGCCCCTGCTCTTAGCAGCCAAGAACAGTAGCATTTATTATTTCAGAGTATCTGTGAGTAGGACTTCAGGCATGCCCGGGTTGATTCTTCTGACTCAGGACCTTTCCCAGGGCTGTGATCAAGGTATGTAGTCACCTCAAGGGTCAGATGGGGAAAGGTCCACTTCCAAGCTCACACACACCATTGTGGACAAGGTTGAGTTCCTTGCAGGCTATTGGTCAGACACATCCTTCACTGCCTGGCCACATGGACCTTTTTGTAGGGTGGCTTATGATACGGCAGTTTGCTTTATCAGAGAGAAAAGTAAGAAGAGCCATAGAGTATGAATGAGGCAGAGGTCATACCCTATCAATTTTGTTGTATTCTATCCATTAAAAGTAATTCTCTAGGCCTAGCCCCCAGGTAAATGGAGAACATTAAACTTGGGCATAAATACTGGGAGACAGGGATCATTGTGAGGCATTTTAGAAGTTGTCTGTTGTAAGCAGGGTGATATTCCAGTTCTAGATCTGATATGAAGAAGCTTAAGATGTAATGAATTACCCACAAGCTACTTCTTGCACATTCATAGCTATCAGCGCTTTTGTATTTTCTGTGGTCTTAGCACAGAGATGGAGGGTGGCAGAATAAGGGGGATGCGAAAACTAAGAATATTATTTTTATAAAGAATTATCAAATATTGAATCAGGGAAGGGCCTTACATAAATGAATCTGGCCGAGAGATCTTCTGTGTAGCCCCCCGGGATCAGTCATCCCTGCCAAGTCAGGACAGAACACTGGATCTCCAAGAACAGCCACAAAGGCTCAGAGACATGTTCCTAAAGATGGCCTCATTCCCCTTCTAGGCCCTGCTAGCACCTCATGGAAGACGAGTGTTTCCCATCTCCTCCCCTCCGCACAAAAACACCTGCCATGTTGAAGGCTCGCTCAAGATCCTTGTCATCTGCCTGCTACCCAGCAATGTCTTTCTCACATGGGTTGGTTCCTCTTTATGGAAAAGGAATTTTTAATATTAGTTTATATAATTAATGTATCTGCCACATTTGGGTTGACAAATTTTATCACTTATCTGCAGGGCTGGCTGCCTTCTGGGAGCCACTAGGCCTGGTGCTGTGGGCTGTGCATGCTGAGCGATAATGCTACAGGTCGGCGTGCTGAACAGAGTCCAGTAGTCTATGAATATTCTTTTCTATATTTGAATAGCAAATAGTTGAAAATGCAGGAGGGCTTGATCAAAGAATTTGTTATTTTCACTTTCTTTCCTTTTTTTTCTTTCCTATCAAAATTATCAGCTTTTACTTTCCGGCTTGCAATCTAAATGTAACCAATTGTGTCTCAGCTACTCTGATATGACATTAGCCACATAGGGCATTTGCAAGAAATGCCACCCAAGGGTTAATCTCCCGTACCCTTCTGTTCCTTTTGAGATGCCGTTGGAAATCTTAAACTACTCAAACAGAGAGGAGGAGGGAGAGCAGAATGGCTGGGGAAGGGAACAGCAGTGGCTGGCTGCTCTTAAGAACCTTCTCCCATGCCAGGAGATTTGTCTGGTGTGATTTTTGGCAATTTACAAATTCTACGTGTATTTGCAAAGAGGCTGTTTTTACATCAGACAATATCTACAGATAAATAATACATTAGAGGAGCAATAGTTAATGGAAGAGAGCAACACCATTTTATTTTATATTTGACACCATTGGCAGAAGTGTGAGGATAGATAAATGTCTATTGATAAGTTAATAGATCTTACCTCCCTGAATGACATTACTTGCAATCTGTTTAGTTAATGGCAAGCTTTAGCATATTAAAATAGTACCTGAAGGCAAAATATTGAATTGAGTGTTTGTTTACCCTTAGGTTATCTTTAAAAAGTGATTCTTATAAATTATAAAATAAAACAAGGCTTGGTTGGTAATGGGATGGTGGGACTTGTGGATATCACAGGAGATTTATGAAAATCAAAGAGGCCAGAAAGAAAAGGCCTGGAAAGCAGCAGACCCTGGGCGAATAACCAGAAGCCAGAAGGTTCTTACAGGCAATAGGCAGAGGCTCAGGGCAAGACAGGTGATTCACTGGCTTCAGGGAGGTCGGCAGGGAGCCTGGGTGTGGGCTACGATTTTGATCTTTGGAAAGCACTAGTTATGGAGTAAGCCTAAAGTAGCAATTGGAGTCAGACCTGAAGTCAGGGGAGAACGCTATGATTTCAGGTATGAGTGAGGGGCTGGGTCAGGACCACAATCAGAGCAGGATCAGGATTAAGACTTAATGGGTCCTTACCATTCAATAAAAAAGAAAAAAAAAGACTTAATGGGTCTTGATTCTTTTTTTCTTCCCTACCAGAGGCAGGGCTGCTCCCAGGGCCACGGGCAAGGGTAAGCGTGATGGTGGGTTTTATGTGATAGCAAACAAAGGAGAAACATTCTACCAAAGCTGCCCTGTCAAATGTCCTGGTGTCTCTAAGACAGGCCCACTTCACACGTGGCTTTCCAGCATAGTAATTAATAGTGCCCCAGTTTGAATGATAAATTACATAGTCACCCTGATAATTTATCAAATTGTGTTTCACAGAAAATATACTTCATAGACTGTTACCCAGAACCCACAAAATCAGCATTCTCTAGTTGCATAAGCATAAAAAAAATCCAGAATGAAATGGAATCTAATGGACAATCCCTTACTGTAGGACTTTTCACTGCCTTTGTGTGTTAGTGTATACTATGACATCTCCAAAATGGGAATAGGGGTCTTAATTTCCCATCTTTGGTTGACCTATTGGTACACTTTGGTACCCCTGAGACTACTATTCTGTGTGACACACTTTGGGAAATCCTGGTTAATTGAATATGGGGTCAGAAAGGAAGTTCAGTCATCATTCTTTGTGCTCAGTGAGGTTAGCAGCCATCAGTTAAATAAATAATTGCTGGAAAGAACAACTGCAGACTCTGTCAAGGTCTTCCAATTTGCTGATTACTGACTAACATTAGCAGACATCCATGTGACTCATTCTAGCCAGAGTAAGAATCTAAAGGTGACTCATTTTCTTTCTTTTTAAAAATTTTTTATTAAATCATAACTGTGTACATTAATGCATTTATGAGATATAATGTGCTGATTTGATGTACAATGTGGAATGCTTACATCTAACTGATTAGCATAACCATCTCTTCACTCATTTGTTGTGGTAAAACATTCATACTCTATTCTTAATAGTTTGGAACTGTATAATTGCATCATGCACCTTAGGGTAGGTCCCCACGACTCATTTGCAAACTCTGTGGAAGAACCACTTTCTAGTTAGGACATAGGAAGGAAGAACTTTTTGTTGTTGTTGTGTAGTATTTCGTGGGATGATGCCTTTATAGGAGAGGTTGATGAGGAGATAATGGTGTGTGTGTGCATCTCTGCGGGGAGGAGGCCTCGGGAACTTTTTACCCTTAGCCAACATTCTAGGTACTTTTTGTAAAGGCAGCCCCAAACCATATGTTGAGAAACATTTTCTAGGGATCCTGATGAGGGACTTGTTGATAAAACACCACAGTGACCATTTCTGTGATTATCTGAGTGTTCAGACTTGATGACCAGTGACCTGGTATTTGCTAAACTTCCACTCTGTGTCCCTCTCTATCTTACGGGCTATGTATGCATATGAACGCATGCATTTTCATAGTAGCTCTGAAATTCAGTGAGATTATCCCCATTTTACTGAAGATGTTTAAAGGTAGAGCTTCAGTTGGGCACAAACTACCTGGCCATGGCACTTCAACACATCCCGCAACCATTTCCAAGGACAAGGACAGAGAGAGCCAATTCTCCTGGGTCCTTGTCCTGAGGCTATATGAAACTTGCAGCCTTAACAGGCTAAGACCATTCTGTTACAAACAGATCAGATGCTGACACATTTTACCTGTCTGCCTAATGGAATGGGTGAATATCAAACAAGCTCATCTGGGGAGGAGGAGGATGCAGTGATCTCCTAGGCCTTATCTAGTGTGCAGCTTGAAGTCACCCACCTGGAAAAGATTTTGCTTTTATTTTTTTCTTTAAAATGAGGTGGAGGAGAGACCAGAGCAAGAAAAAGAAAGATTTGCTTTGCTTTTGTCTTAGAGTTATAAATCCAGACAAGGGGTATAAATAGTTTCTTGTTTTTACCTGGGCCCAAGAATGCTTTTTCTCTTTAAACTTACTGAGAGCCCCAGGCGTTCCATGATCATAGAGAGAGTCTCCAACTCAAATACCTGCAGGAGCATGGCACATGAGGAGACTGGGGGCACATGCTGGGTGGGATCTGTGGTGACCCGAATGGGACATACCTCTTTTTAAAGGGACTGTAAATAATAAATGTGTTGAATATTTTAAAATAACTAAAAGAGTAAATTTCAAATGTCTTACCATAAAAAATGAAAGGTGAGCGAGGTGATAGATATGTTAATTAGCTGGATTTAGTCACTTCACATTGTACCCTATACGCTTATAATTTGTCACTCAAAAATAATAATACACAAATTAAAAAATAAAGAGGTCTGCCTTTTTTGGAACTGGTGAATGGATTGCCCATGGAAAGTATAGCCATTGTCTTCCCAGATAATTTATTTTTTTTATTCTTTTTTTTTTCTTTTTTGCAGTTTTTAGCTGGGGTTGGGTTTGAACCCCCCACCTTCAGCATATGGGGCCGGTGCCCTACTCCTTTGAGCCACAGGTGCTGCCAATATTTATATTTTTTTAAGGAAAAGATAAAAGTCTGTATTTTCATATAAGTCTTTCTGATTTTTTAAAAATAGATTTATTGATATATAATAGATATGCAAAGAATTACACATATATAATTTCATGAAAATACGTATGATGCCATCTCCACAATCAAGGAAAGAGACTTACTCAATATCTCTTGAAGTTCTCTATGTCTCCCCTTTTTTTGTGGAAAGAAAGCTTCTTCTCCTGAGACATACCTTCTTAATAAATTTTGAAGTGCACAATACCATGTTGTTAACTATAGGCATGGCTTTGCAAAGCAGATCTCTAGAATTTATTCATTGAGCCTGTCTGAAACTTTATGCCCATTGAACAATAACTCCTCATCTAGCCATTCCCTGGGCCCTTTGCAACCACCATTGAATTCTCTGCTTCTGTGAATTTGACTATAATAGACATGTCATGTAAGTGGAATGATTCAATTTTGTCCCTCTGAGATTCACTTATTTCACTCAGTATAATGGGTCTCCAGTTTCATTAATATCACAAATGCAAGGTTTCCTTCTTTTTAGAAATTGAATAATATTTATCTGTCATTGGATCCTTGGTTTGTTTCCATATGTTGGCTATTACAAATAATGCTGCAATGAATACCAGAGTGTATATATCTCCTTGAGATCCTGATTTCATTTCTTTTGGATATACACCCAGAAGTTGGATTGATGGATGATATGGTAGTTCTATTTTTAATCTTTTGAGGAACCTCCATACTGTTTTCCATAGCTGTTGCACCATTTTTTATTTCTATGAAGAGTGTACAGAAGTTCCAAAAGATAATAATTATTATCTTTTTGGTTTGTGTGGGCTTTTTTGTTTTTGTTTTGAAACAGGATCTTGCTATGCTGCCCAAGAGTGTGGTGTCTATTCACAGGTTCAATCTCAGTGCACTACAGCCTCAAACTCCTCAGCTCAAGTGATCCTCTCATATCAGCCTCCCTGAGTATGTGGAACCATAGGAATAGGCCACTGCACCTGGCTCTCATTCTAGTTTTGATTTATATTTTCCTGATAGTTAATGATGCTGAACATCTTTTACGTACTTTTTTTTGTATTTGTCATTTCTATATCTTCTTTGAAGAAATAGCTGTATAAGTCCTTTGCCCATCTTCTAATCATTTCCCTTGCTTTTGAGTTGTCAGAATGTCTGATGCATTTTGGAAATTAACCTTAATGTTACATTTAATTTGAATGGTTAAAGCATTCCATAGGCCAGATAAGACATACAAACATTCACCTCTGTTTTACAGCTACACGTGGGAGAACATATGTCTCTCAAATAAGGGAATATTCATTTACTGGATGTCCACGATGTTGTGGAGATTTCACAAGCCACCTCTCAAAGTTGTCAAAACAACCCATTAGTAGAAATCATCCTGCCCATCTTCTAAGAAAAAGTGAGGCCCCGAAAAGTTAAATGATTTTACCAAGTTCATACAGCCTACAAATGGTTAGTTGAGGTCTGACTTCTTGATGATTTAACCGAAAAGGGCTACAGAGTTGGCAAAGTCATTCTTGACCATCATTACCACTGATGGCCATCATTTGGGGCCAAGGCCATTCCACTTTTCTCTGAAGTTTAGTCCCGTTGGTATGTGATGCAGAAGTCACACTGGCTCTCCTTTTATTAGAGTGAACTATAAGGTAGTAGTGGATCACCAACCTTTTTGGTGTTGTTAAGCTTAAAGTATTTAATTTTATAAAATCACCCATCCATGTCCTTGAAATCCACATTCACATTTACATCACTTAGATTTTGGTTTCATGTATGGAATTGTAACAAAAATGTGGGGTTTAGTCTCTAATTGGGAAGTGCATGAGTGGTGGATAAGTCTGTTTGCAGAGAATGTCAATTACCTTTAAAATTAAGGTAAACAGGCATTTTATATGAGGAATTTTGTGATACTTCTTAGACACCTTCAATCTCTCTGACTTGGTATAAAACCAGAGTGAGGAGTAACAGCTGCAATTTCTACCTATCACTGGCTATTGAATAGATTTATAAACTCTTAGAGCAGTGGTTCTCAACCTTCTTAATGCCACAACCCTCTAATACAGTTCCTCATGTTGTAGTGACCCCAACCATATGTTGCTACTTCATAACTGTAATTTTGCTACTGTTATGAATCGTAATGTAAATATCTGATATGCAGGATGGTCTTAGGCTACCCCTGTGAAAGGGTCTCTTGACCCCCCCAAAGGGGTTGCCACCCACAGGTTGAGAACTGCTATCTTAGAGGATTGTGCTTATATCTATATAGCTCTCTTTATACAGAGATGAAAGCTTTCATACCATAATCTCTAATTGGGTGTTTAATAAATGCTTTTTGATGAGGATAATGGTATGGAAATAAAACTCTTGAGATCCAGAGTCTGCCTGGCTTTCTTGCCTCATTAGGGAAGAAGAGGGGAAGGAGAATGTATGGATAAATATGAATGTCAATCTCAGGCAGAAAATCACACACCCTTGTGTAAGGTGATCAGATTTTAACATTGGTAAAGGGGGACACCATTGGGGGGCGGGGCTTGACAACAATGCAAACTTTGATAAGCAGTTCTCCATAATCAGTTCTCAACAATTATTTGTTATCATTAAAGTTTAACATTATAAAATTAACAAAAATAATGTAAAACGCATACCCTGGTGAAATAGCCACATGGCAGCCGAAAACTGTATATTCCCTTCCTGTTCTCCTGTGTTCCCTAGCTTGTTGTGCATTCTTTCCAAAAATCGGGGCTTTTTAAAGATGCCAAAGGACACAGGGCAAATTGTTAAAAATCAGAACTGTCCTGCCAAAAGCGGGACATCTGGTCACCTTACCCTTGTGGCTTGGAATCCTGGAAAGAGAAAAAGCAGAAGGGCATGGCAAAGACAGAAATTCTGTTGATTGACATTAACACTAAGTATTTACCTGTCTTCTCTAACAAGGTGGACTCCATTTGGAATCTGGTGATGTATCTCTTACAACTTAGATTGCTTAACAAATCACACCAAGGTTTGCTGAAAGTCACTGCCATTATTGGTATGTAATCACAGGCTCACCAAGGGTGAAGGTGGAAGTTAATGGTCTTCTTGTTATTTGCATTATTATATGAACTCTGGCTTCCCTGGTCATATGGGTTTTTACAAGCTCTTCTCATCTAGCTCTCTCATGTGTTTTCAGGTTGTCTGTTTTAGGGCTATTTGACGATTGCCTCTTTTTATATTTTCTTATATTTGATTTTTATGTTAGAAAATAAGTAAAGAGGATCTGATTCTTAATGAGAATGCTTTCAATTTTTCCCTATTCAATATGATGTTGACAGTGGGTTTGTCAGATATGGCTTTTATAATTTTGAGATATGTTGCTCCTAGGCTTAATTTGTTGAGGATTTTACATGAAACAATGCTGAATTTTGTTGAATATTTTTAATGTATCGATTGGGATGATCATATGGTCTTTGTTTTTGCTTGTGTTTATGTAGTGAATCACATTTATCGATTTACATATGTTGAGCAATCCTTGCGTCCTTGGGAGGAAGCCCACTTAGTCATGGTGGTTTTTTAATTTATTTTTTGACATACAGTTGAATTAGATTAATAATGAACTCAACTAAAGCAAATCAGCAAGAAAAAAAAATACCCATGTACTCCCATTAAAAAGTGGGCAAAGGATGTGAACAGAAACATTTCAAAAGATGATAGACAAATGACCAACAAACATATGAAATCATGCCAAACATCACTAATAATCAGGAAAATGTACATTAAACGGCAATGATGGCTCAGTGCCTGCAGCTCAGCAGCTAGGGCACCAGCCACAAACACCAAGGCTGGTGGATTCGAACCTGGCCCAGGCCTGCCAAACAATAATGACAACTACAGCAAAAAAAATAGCCAGGCATTGTGGCAGGTCCCTGTAGTCCCAGCTACTTGGGAGGCACAGGGAAGAGAATTGCTTAAGCCCAAGAGTTTGAGGATGCTGTGAGCTGTGATGCCACTGCACTCTATCGAGGGTGACATAGTGAAACTCTGTCTCAAAAACAGCAATGATGTATCACCTTCACCCAATTAGAATGGCTTTTATTAGAAAGTCTAAAACCAACAGATACTGATGTGGATGCAAGGGGAAAGGAACACATACATTGTTGGTAGGACTGCAAATTAGTACAACCTCTGTGGAAAACAACAGAGAACTAAAAGTAGACCTCCTATTTGATCTAGCAATCCCATTACTAGGTATTTCCCCAAAGGAAAAGGACTCATTTTATCAAAAAGACACCTGAACTCAAATGTTTATTGCAGCACAATTCACAATTGCAAAGATATTGAATCAAGCCAAGTGTCTATCATCAGTTCATGAGTGGATTAACAAAATATGGTATATGTACACTGTAGAATACTACTCAACCATGAAGAAGGATGAAGGATGAATGAAGGACTTTTGCAACAATTTGGCTGTAACTGGAGACCATTCTCCAAAGTGAAGTGTCTAAAGAATGGAAAAACAAATACGACATGTATTTCCTATTAAACCAGAACTAACCAATGCACACACAGGTAGTGCACAGAAGGAAGTAAAACTCAGTGGAAATCAAGTAGGGGGAAGGGGAGGAGAAGGGGACAGGACTAAACCTACCTAACTGGTACAATGAACACTATCTGGGTAATAGGCACATTTATATGTACATAAAACTCTGTCATAACAAAATCAATACATGTAATCAAAAACATTTGTACCCTCAGAATATCTTGAAATAAATACATACATAAATAAATAACATAAATGTCAATGTATATTTCCTTTTTATCTAAAACATTAAGAAAAATCAGTCAATTTTAACCAGCTACCCTAAATGTGTCAAAAGGCCATTAGAAGTTTGCTTCTTCACCACCACGATGAATCCTTTAACTGATTTTTAAGGTTGCACAACAGTATGAATGCAGTGATAGTGAAGTGTACACTTAAAACGGTATATTTTACGTCATATATATTTTAATGAAAAAATAGTTTTTAAGCAGGTAATCAACCATTGAGTTTGTCAGACTAATCTGTAGAGCATATGTGATATTTATGTTCAGAACTGTGAGTGAGTGAGTAAGAGAGTATTACTGTGCTGCACTCAAGTGCAAGAAATATCATATTATTTTATTTGCCCCAAATCAAATTATGTGTGGGTCTGACCTCTCATCTACTGGAAGGGTGTGCAATAAAATCA
>NW_003852415.1:5063980-5108903 GCF_000181295.1 Otolemur garnettii
CGGAGAGTCATGTCCCGCCCATGGGGCACCTTTGTAATCATTTTTCTGTTTGCAATATGATGAAACAGGCTTGAATCGAGGGCCTCTTTCTGCTTTTCTCCAGCTCCAGAGTTGGTTTCCAACCTCCACAGGAATCTGCTGCATTCCCTTCCACCTTGAACTTGGCTTCTTTTATTATTCATGGAAACCCACCAATTTCTTATCCCTTATTTAACTTCAGAAAAAAATCATCCCCTCTCAGTGGCCTCTCCTGCCTGCCTGAACCCCAGTATTCTAGCAGCCCAGATTCCCATACAAAACATGAGGAAGGTTGAACACTGGGTGCCTGATAATTTGACTTTTCTGCCCTAAGGAACATGATTATTAGTGTTCATGACAGTAAAGTATTTGAAAGTCAAAACAATGTGTCCTAAGATCATTTTTTGTAATGAGGAGGGAAAAATAATCTTCTGAGTATCCAAGGTAGATATAACAAGATACAAATGTTCATATATATATTTATACAAATATATTTTTGCCATGCATAGGCTTGCACTAATAACATAATAGTTATAAGTGTGGGTTTTAGAGATAGAGCCCTTGGGCTTGAATCTTGGCTCTGCCACTCACTGGCTGTGTGACCTTGGAAAAGCTAAGTTCCTCATGTCTCAATTTCCCCATCTATTAAATAGAAATAACAATAGTATTGTTTATCATGAACTTGTTGTGAAAAACAAATAAGTTAATACATGCAAAGTGCTTAAAACAATGAACCTGGCATGTGGAGAATACTCAATTTGAGGAAGCCATAATAGTAATATTTTTATAATTATAATTAGTAATTATAGCTCAATATCACCAAAGTTAGTCATTCAGAGTTTTGTTTTTTATTTTTTTAATTTTATCTATTTTTTTGAGACAGAGTCTTACTCTATTGCCCTGGGTGGAATGTTGGATTGCAGGCATGAGCCACGGCACCTGGCTAATCATTCACAGATTAATTCTTGCTACAAATTTGGTATTGGCTCTGAAATATTTTCAAAGAATCCTTTGTAGGGAGTCCCTTTTGGGATAGTGAACATGTCCATACACCTCAAAAGAGTGCTATCTATTCAATCATTCCATGAAATTCGGATCCTTTTGATTTTAGAATTCTAGCTGGATGACCAAAAGAACATCAGTCCAACAGTTAAATAAATCAAACCATTTTGAACTCAAACATGACTTAAGAAAGACTTGCAGATTGAGCCAACCCCTGTTCTGTATTAACTCTGATCATTTGCTTGCTTTGTTCAATCTTTGGACTTTAAATGACCATTAATATCTCACATTTATTTCTTGAAGAGCGGTACATCTTGCTGACTAAATTTCATGATAATCCTTTGAGATTATTTGGTAGGAGAGGCTGCCAAAGGCTAAGCATTATTGATACTAGTGTCCCATTGTTAACATTGATATTTCATCTTGACAGTAACTTCCAATTTGACTTGACAGCTGGTAAGCACCAAATCTGTGCTTGCATGTGGTTGATTGCTTTAGAGTTTTTCTCCTGATTTGGAATTTCATAAATTACAAACAATGTTTTCTTTCTGATTTGAATAGAGCAGTAAAGCATCTCCTTCCATATGACTTCTCCTTGACACCCAGTACCTTCTCATTTCCAGTGCCTCCTAATCTGATGTCATGGAGAAGATATTTATTGCCTTGCTTGCCAGAGAGCTAAGAAAAACATCTAAGTATAGAGTCAGTGCTTACTCATATCATTCTTAGGATTCTGTATAGAGATACATTGAATTTTAAGCTATATACTCATAACCTTCTGTTATGATTCAGGGGTATGTCTTGACACATTTCCTCATCTGTCATCTTTTAGTATGCATGTAAAAAATTAATCATAAATATCTGCTTGTATTGCTTAGATTAATGTTAAATGATTAACAGATGAACCATAAAATCTCAGTGGCATAACAAAAATGATGTTAATTTTCCACTTGTATATAAAGCCTAGCTATTGGTGAGGAGTGATACTCTGTTCCACTAAGTCATTCAGGGAACCAGGCTGTGGAGTCTTTGCCACTTTCAACAAATGACTTCCAAAGTGACCCTCAGCATAAACATCTACTTGACAGATGGAGACAGAAAAATTTTTTGTAGATTTAACATTTTTGCAAAATGTTACAATAAATAGGTAAGATGGAGCCTCAGAATTGCAGTTAAGGATGGTGAAATTAGGAGTTAAAAATGTGAAATGTACAGATTCTTTTTTAATCAGTCATTTATCCTTTGTTACTTAGAATCATGGACTGATAGGCTAAGAGAGGGTTTAGAAATTAGCTCACTCATTTTCGTACTACCAGGAGATCCGGTTCCAGATCCCAGGACTTCCAGCTCCCAGGCAAATTGATAAAGTATTTCTTCCACGTGAGACCCACTTCTGTGAGCACAGCCCTGGCACCAATCTATAAGTTTAAAATCTCAGCTTTACTACTCAGGAGCTGAGCAACTTATGTTGGATGAAATAGGATAATTTTAGCAGCTTCCTCACTTGGTGGTTGTGTTACATGCACAGTGTCTATCACACAGTGCGCTATTAGTCATCATTAATCCTGGGAAACTTTTAAGTGGTCACAACAGTTTCTTTCTCTGAATCTAAGTCCTGGGGTTATCCTCTGCCATGTTTATGCTGGCCTTGGTCACATGACTTGCTTTGGCCAATGAGACAATAGCAAATGTGATGCAAATAGAAATTTGAAAAATGTCCAGAGGCTTGCCATCTCTCACTTCTTGTAGTAAGCTTTGCAACTTCCACCATAGGAATAAGCTCAGGATAGCCTGATGGATGATGAGGGATACATGCCCAAGTTATCCCCAGCACCTTAGCTGAGTATGAAGCAATTGCCAGGCATGAGGGATCATCTTAGACCATTCAGCCCCAGGGGTAGCCCCTCCCCTCGCTACCCAAACTATGAGAATAAAGACTGTTTGTTGCTTTAAGCTATTAAGTTTGGAGTGCTTTGTTAGCCACAAAAAGCTGGTACGGAAGGGATCACACTTGGGAGGTTTATATGAGCCAGATCTGGAAGTGGCACCCATTATTTCACTAAATTCATCCCATGGCCCCTCCTAACTGCAAAGAAGGCGAGAAAATGTAGGGAACCCAGAAAGAAAAGGAACCAGGTTCCAAGAACAGCTGGCCAATATCTGCCACAATGATTTACCTTTACTTTGTGAAAAGAACCCCTAGGTGGTAATCAGAGTGTAACAACTTTTCAGGCAAGTTCTTTGGGCCAGGCCACTAGACAGTCACTTTTAGTTTATTTGTTTGTCACAGGGAGATAGAGAAAAAGAAATGTGACAGCTGTGATGCCTTCCTAGGAGGCTGCCTGGTAAATCAATTCCTGCCAAGGTTCTCCTGCAACTGTGAGAGATAAAAAAGGAACCCGCAGGCAAAACCCACAAGGTAGAAAGGGTTTTAAGCTGTGATCTCTTAGAATAAGAGGTTTTTATTTATTCTTATGGAGAAGGAAGTCTAGGGGATCTGTCTTTGAGAGTGTTATTGATAGAATTTTGCTTTCTGCCCCATAGGAGCCGAAGTAGTCCTGCCTCATGCTTAGAGGAGTAAAGGCAAGCTAGCCAGTTCTATTTACTTTACTATGTCTCATCCACGACCATTTGTCAGTAGAGGCCTCTCTCCTCCCTCTCCCTTCCCACATTTGGATATCTCTGGTCTGGGAACTAAAACCTCAGAGGCTAGCACCCTGCTCTGTAGTCAGACTGGCCAGCTACCCATTCTGCTTCTACCATATTAATTAGCTCTGAGTGGTCTTGTACAGCTTCTCTACGCCTTAGTTGTGAGGATTAAAATGATACTGAGTATGCCACACAGTAGATACTTGTTACATGTTAGTTATCACCACCACCACCATCATCATCATCTGATTTTCCTTTCCTTTTCCCCTTTGGTCTTACTCACTCATCTAACAGGAGAAATATCACAAATTGGAAAGAGGGTCTAGAACAGCAGTTCTCAACCTGTGGGCCGCGACCCCTTTGTAACAATGAAAATGCATCGCAGCATTAGGAAGGTTGAGAACCACTGGTCTAGAAAAAGGAAGGGTAGATTAGGCAGCAGGAGATAGTAAAAAATGGCACATATTTTACAATTTAAACCACATGCCATGTTTTCATGGTTAATTATAGTTTTCATAGGACTACAATCTAGGAACTCTCATTTAGCATGACAAGTCTGTGAAGCTCAACAGGCAGTTTATTTGGGTAGATAAAAAATAAACACACGAGGAGTTAACTAACAATTGAGGTACTGAGCCTGCGGTAACCTTTGAAATTTACTATACAATGTGCAAAAATATTTCAAGTATTTTGAAATAACTTTTGTTGAAGTATTTTACAGTGGTCTCCACCATCATAATTCATTAGCTGATGGATCAGATCCCATTCCAACTAGCTGTGTTTAAAATTATCAGTATAAAATTGATTCAAGCACCCCATCATTTACCCCTATTTCCTGACATGCAAGAGTGTCTCCAGCCTTACTGCCACTGCGTTGTTTTATCAAGTCGTCCCCCATCTCTCTGTAAATAGTGTACCTCTACAAAATTGGCTTTCACAATGTTGTCTATTTTTTTCTTTTTTCTTTTTTATTAAATGATACCTGTGTACATTAATTCTAACATGGGGTACAGTGTGGTGTTTTAATATACAATTTGAAATATTTTCATCAAACTGGTTAACATAGCCTTCATGGGATTTTCTTAGTTAGTGTCTTAAGACATTTATATTCTACATTTAGAAAGTTTCACATGTACCCTTGTAAGATGCACTGTAGGTGTGGTCTCACCAATTACTTTCACTCCACCCATCATCCCCCCTCCCCTCCTCTCTCTTTCCCCCTATTCTTGGGCTATAATTGGGTTATAGCTTTCATATGAAAGCTATAAATTAGTTTCATAGTAGGATTGAGTACATTGGATACTTTTTCTTCCATTCTTGAGATACTTTGCTAAGAAGAACATTTTCCAGCTCCATCCATGTAAACATGAAGGAGGTAAAGTCTCCATCTTTCTTTAGGGTTGTGTAGTATTCCATGGTGTACATCTACCACAATTTATTGATCCATTGGTGTATTGATGGGCACTTGGGCTTGTTCCATGACCTAGCAATTATGAATTGGGCTGCAATAAACACTCTGATACAAATATCTCTGTTGTAATGTGATTTTTGGTCTTTTGGATATATACCTAATGCAGGAATTGGAGGATCAAATGGTAGGTCTATTTTTAGTTCTCTAAGTGTTCTCCAGACGGTCTTTCCAAAAGGAACATATTAGTTTGCATTCCCACCAGCAGTGCAGGAGTGTTCCCTTTTCTCCACATCCACACTAACATCTCTGGTTTTGGGATTTTGTGATATGGGCTAATCTTACTGGAGTTAGGTGATATCTCAAAGTAGTTTTGATTTGTATTTCTCTGATGATTAAGGATAGTGAGCATTTTTTCATACATCTGTAGGCCATGCACCTATCTTCTTTAGAGAAGTTTCTCTTCAAGTCCCTTGCCCACCCTGAGATGGGATCACTTGTTCTTTTCTTGCTAATACACTCAATGTTGTCTTTAAAGACATGCTCTGTTTAAAGACATGTTCTGTTTTCTTTAATCTGTGGTTAAGTTCTTGCTTGAATATAGGGAAATATAACTCATATGCATCTTTTTTTCTAAGCTGAACTTTTTTTTTTTCATTTTAAAATATTTGGGGGGATAGCACCTATGGCTCAAAGGAGAAGGGTGCTGGCTACATATACTGGAGGTGGTAGGTTCAAACACGGCCCCTGGCAAAAAATTGCAAAAAAAAAAAAAATTAGGGGGTACTAATGATTTTGTTATGTGGATACCTTGTATGGTACTCCAGTTGGGGCTTCTGGTGTGCCCATCACCATAATAGTGTTCATTGTACCTGATAGCTTTTACTCTTCACCTCCTCCACCCTGCGTCTTGGTTTCCATTGTTTCCATCACCTGGCTCCTAATTATTAATGAGGTCATGTGGTGTTTGTTTTTCTATTCCTGAGATACTTGACTTAGGATAATGGTCTCTAGTCCACCTAAGTTTCTGTAATAGACATTATTTCATTCATTTTTATGGCTGAGTAGTACTCCATGGTGTATGTGCATATATATGTGTACACACACTCACATATCACATCACATTTTCTTTATCCATTTAGGAATTGATGGGCATTTAGTTTGATTCCATGCCTTTGTAATTGTGAAGGGTGCTGTGATAAACATTCAAGTGCTAGTGTCTCTGATAAAGTGACTTCTTTTTCTTTGGGTAAATACCCAGTAGTGGCATTTCTGGATTGAATGATCTGCCTGCTTTTAGTTCTTTGAAGAATCTCCATACTGTTTTCTGTAGGGGTTGTATTAATTTTCAGTTTTACCAACAGTGTATAAATATTTCTGTCTCTCTGCACTCATGTCGGCATTTATATTTTTTGACTTTTTAATAATGGCCATTCTGACAGAGATAAAGTGGTATCTCACCATTGTTTTAATATGCACTTCCCTGATTGGTGATAGTAAACATTTTTGCATATGTCTGTTTGCTTATTTTCTTTTGAAAGGCTCCTATTCATGTCTTTTTACCTACTTTTTAATGTGGTTATTTATTTCTTGTTGATTTGTTTGAGTTCTTTGTAGATTCTGGATATTAGCCTTTTATCAAATATATAGTTTGCAAATTCTGTAGGTTTTCTGTTTACTCTGTGTCATTTCCTTAGCTGTGCAGAAACTTTTTAATTTAATTAAGTCCTATGTATTTGTTTTTGTTATTGCTATATCTGCCCTTGGGGTCTTGGTCATAAATTATTTGCCTAGGCCATGTCTACAAGAGTCTTTCACTTTTTTTTCTACAATTGTTATGGTTTCATATCTTATATTTATTCACCTTGAATTTATTTTTGTATATGGCAAGAGACAAGGATCCTATTTCCTTCTTCTGCATGTGGCTATCCAATTTTCCCAGAATGATTTATTGCAGAGGGCTTCCTTTCTCCTTTTCTTAGTGGTACACCTGAGATTTTGTTATAACCCTTGATATTCTTTTGTGGTTTACAAGGCAAGGGGGACCCATAAGGTGACTTTAGTATCCAGAGTCTCTAGGAGTTCAGGGTCTTTTTAGCAAGCAATTCTAAGGTGATAATGGTACAGATGTCACAGAATAATATATAATATAATATTAGCTAATAGTTGAATTCTAAATTATTGCTGTAGGAGACTAGAGAAAGAAGAAGTCACTTTGGGTTGAAGAGATTGGGACGACTTCATGAAAGAAGTGAGATTTGAGCTGTTTTACGTTGGATAGCCAGAGAGAAGTACTAAGTGTCATAACCAAAAGAGTAGTGGTATACATGCTTAAGCAGTTTGGGGTGAAATCACTAAGTTTAACAGATAAGTACATGAAGGTAGATCTTTTGCTCCAGGAAATTATTTTGACAAGAAGTTGGAGATAATTTTGCCTGGGATGGTTCTGAGTGTCAGTTCATCCATTCATTCAGCAATTCATTGCAATAAATTCAGTTCATTGAGCACCAACTATATTTCAAAAACTATTCTGGGTCCCAGAGATATAGGACAGAAAGGTTCTTTCCTTGATGCTCACTATATAAGTGTGGAAACAAATAATTAACATTAAGCAGATATGTACACATGGTGATATCAGATAGTCACATCGCTATGGAAAATTAAAGCAAGGTGACGGTAGAGAGTGACTGTGAGGGCTAAGCACCATTTTACAGAAGGAAGCTAGAGGAGACCACTTGGAATCAGTGATATTTCCACTGAGATTCGAATGAGGAAGCGAAGCCATTCATGTGAAATATGTGGGCAATGGGTATTCCTGGCAAAGGGAATGGGAATGGTGAGTACGTAAGTTCTAAGGTGGGAATGAGCTTGATAGGGTCAAAAAACCTTACTCTGCAGGCTACTTGGAAAATATGCCCAGGTTTGGTCCCACTATTGACCAATTGAACCAGCACTTCTGAAGTACGCTCCAGGCCCTACTACTTAGTAATACTTCTCAAAGTGAGTCAAACAGGGCACCAAAGTTGAAAACCACTGCATTAGAGAGAAGTGCCAAAGAAGAAGGGCTTTTCTGAGCAGGCCCAGGGCGCTATGGCAGTGATTTTCAACCAGTGTGCTCTGAGAGGATCTTAGGGATGCCATGAAAAATTTTAAAGGTCATTAATTAAATTATTTGCAAAAGAAGTTCAAAGCATAGTAAGCGTGCATAGCAAAATTAAAAGCTCCTTAAATTGATTGTACAAATATGTCATTGTTATAATAAATAAACGTTTTATTGTTATAATAAATAACCACTGACTTATTTCTAAAATGGATGGGCATATCTTTGAAAAGTAAGGTTTCGAGACACGTTCATCAATGGTGTGATTTGACAAGAATTTGCCGATTAATACCAATATATGTAAAAATCATCTAAAGTCAATGAAGCCATATGACACAACAATCCCTCATTGTACCCAAAGTAGTAAGGAGCTATAGCTCATACTGGACATGTCATATATTCTGTCTGGATTTGAAATAGTGAAGTAGTTGGATACAAATTCTAGCTTTGCAAAATTTTCTAAGTGTGTTTAATTAATGCCTGCATTTTTTTTTTAAAGTACAAGTTGTTTATTTACTTATTTTTATTGTTTTTGATTTGGCTTTTTTATTTTTATAACATAGCATTGAATTAAAATGGACAAGTTTTAGTAAAGAAACAAAAATTAGATGACAATGGTAATGCATCAACTACTGTTTCATCCAGTACATTGGCAACTAAATTAGAAACAATTAGTTGTCAATATAGTGAAGATTGTTTATCATTCTGTTTCCACCACATCTCACATGCATAGTTTATGGCAAAGCATTAGCAAATGAAGCTCTGGGTCCTGGCAAATTAAAGAGACATTTGCAACCCAGAAATTCCCATTTGTCTGAAAATCTGGTGGAATATTTCAAATGGCTTGCACTCAGTAATACTAAACAAGCAAAAATATGGACCAAATATGCAATGATATCAGATAAACACAAGAAATGAGTTACACAGCTGCAGAAATCATAGCTAGGAAAATGAAATCTCACACAGTTGCAGAATCTGCCTGCTGTGCAATTGTAAAAACAATGTTTGGAGAAGAAAATGAAAAGAAAATATAAAAAAATCCTGCTTTTAGATAATACAATTTCTTGGTGTGTTAAGGATTTATCTGAAAATATAGAATTTCAAGTACTATCTCACCTCAAAGAAGTAAACATGTTTGCAATTCAGTTGGACGAATCCACGGATATCAGTAGCAAAGCCCAACTTTTAGCATTCAGTAGATTTGTCTGTAAAGAAGAAGTCATAGGGCAGCGCCTGTGGCTCAAGGAGTAGGGTACCGGCCCCATATACCAGAGGTGTAGGTTCAAACCTGGCCCTGGCCAAAAAAGGAGAAAAAAAAAAAACCGAAAAAAAAAAAAAGTCATAGAATCATTTTTATTTTGTTGACCACTTCAAACAACAATAAAGAGCCAAGATATTTTTGATTTAGTGAATAATTACTTTTAATTCTAATAACTTGTCTGGGGATTACTGCATAATTATTTGTACTGATGGAGCCCATTTACATCCAGAGGTATAAAAGGATTGGTTACATTTGTACAAGAAAAAAAATACAAAAATTATTTTTACAGACTGTTTTCTATACAAAGAAGTGTTAGCATCAAAATCATGACTACCTGAATTACAAAAGGTCCTAGATGACACTAATACAATGATAAATTATATAAAAATCAGGCCACTGCAATCAAGATTATATTCAGAGTTATGTTCCTCAGTGGATGCTTCTCATAGGCCACTCTTACAGCATGTGGGAATGAAATGCTTATCTTGAGGACGAGTTCTACCAAGGTTTTATGAATTAAGGGGTTATCAACCTTTAAAAAAATGCAACATTCTAAATTAGGTGATTTACTTTCTGATGAGGTTTGGTGTAATGAAGTTGCATTTCTTGAAGACTTATTTCAGTGTTTGAATACTCTTACTAAGAGTATGCAGGGAAAATACGAAAATAGTCTCACATCTACAGAAACAATTAATGCTTTCAGAGAAAAATTTCTGTTCTGGAAGGAAAAGATCAGAAGAGAAAATGCAGTAGAAATGTCTGAACTAGTGAAAAGGTATAAACTGGATAAAAATCTTACCAAATAAATTTTATAAACTTTAGATTTATTGTACACAAATTTTGAAAAGTCTTTTGCCATACCTACACCTGATGTAACACCTTTGGGTTGGGTGAGAAATTCCTTTTTGTTAAGTGTGGATATATCAGCACATTTAAATATGACAGAAGAGGGAGGGTTAACAGAAATAAGAAATGACAGATGATTGCAATATTACAACCTTTTGGTTATCTCTTGAGGGTAAATTTCTAAATATTCCCCAAAAAGCAATAGAAATACTTCTTCCATTCTCAACATCATATTTGTGTGAAGCGAGCTTCTCTGTAATGAATAACAGAAATCAATCATAGCTAGAATCCTTGGAAGAAGATTTGAGTGTATGCCTGTCTAAAATTTGACCTTGCAAAGAAGATATTGTAAAAAAAAAAAAGCCTAGCTCAGATGTCTTATTCAATGTTAAATTATAATGAACAGAAAAATAAATATAAATCAGTTGTTTAAGGACTTTAATTATCTTTTCATTACAAATTATAATGAATTGTATTTGGGGGCCATGATGGTACATTTTTTGTGTGTGAATAAATAAAAAAGATATATACATATACATACATATATACACACACACACACACACAATTTTGTTTTGCTCTTTTTTGGTCAATATAATTTAAGTGTGCCATGGAAGTTTAACTACAGGTTCAAGTGTGCTGAAGATTTAAAAGGTTGAAAAACACCACTAGGGGGTGTGACAGAGAAGGAGTAATGTGAAGCATGTAACCATAGGAGCCTACCAGAGCCGGAGGAATGACTGTACTTGACCTGGTAGTCAGTGGTCTCCAGGCTGGCCTGTTCCAGGCCTGGTATTTTTCTGTTACTAAGTTGGGCTCGTTTGCCCGTTTCTTGACATTTCTTGTGCCAATTGGTAGGACATCCCAATCACAGACATCCCACATTCAGGGCTAGGGAATAGGCAGCTCATCCTAATCTGAAAAAATGTCTCCCGATATTCTCTCCTGCCTGAGGAAGAGCCTGGTGTAAAGTTATTTTTAAAATGGCAGCCTGAAATATTGTTCTACATGCAAATTTCTTTCTATGAAAACTAGATACTTCCTTAGATGCTGCATAAAAAACAGAGATTTCAGTAACAAGAGGGCAGGAGTTGAGTGCAGATGCTATAGAGAAAAAAGACTGGCTTCGGGCAGAGACGGGATGTGCTGCAGGGGCTGAGATGATGAGTTTCATAAAGGATAGAGTTCAAAAGAGGAGGCTCTTGAGTGTAAAGAGAATTTGAGGGGAAAAGAAAAAGCTGAGTGTGGTTGGAAGCAATAGGACAGGAAAAGAAACATGATATAGATGGAAACCTCATTTCTTTAAAGGCTGTAACAAGAGCATTAAGTGAGGCAGCAGAGTGAGGACGCAGACTCTTGAGTCCCAGGTGGATGACTTCCTTAAGCTCTTTAATCCTCAGTTTCCTCATTTGTACAATAGAAATAAGGGTGCCTGGCCATCAGATGCTGTGAGGATTACATGCCGAGTATGTGTAAGAGGCTTGGCACAGTATCTGACACTTAGTACAGGCCCCACCCTGCGGTAGGTCTCATTGCAGTGTTTGTCACCGTTGTCAAAACGGCCATCATAATTAACATTACCTCAACTGCAAACCCGTGTCATGTTAACCAACAGCCGAGGGTTCTAGATAAAAGTGAGAAGACTAATATGAAGCTAAGATTAAATGGCATGAATTCAAAGCTACAGTGCTACCAGGTATTCAAATAGAATCAAGTTTTGACTGCACTCATAGTCAAGTAATATCTACCTAATGTCCAATGTGCACCAATCACTGGATTCTCTGTAATCTACATTATCCGTTTTCATTCCCTGCCACAGAGAAACAGAAACAGGCCTGGGCAGAGCTGCAGATGGCAGGGAAGGGTATAAATGGCTCACACTGAGCAAAGCTATCTCTGAGTAAAGCTTTAAGTCATCTTTGGGTTAGATTATGAATATGGGCTAGATGTAAAAATTGGATTGCCAACCTTACAGCCCAGGAAATCTGAGATGACTTTAGAGATGAAGATGATGTTAAGGAGTTGGCAGGGCCTGGTGGCTCTTACCTGTGGTCCTAGCACTCTGGGAGGCCAAGGCTGGAGGATCTCTTGAGCTCAGGAGTTCAAGACCAGCTGGAGCAAGAGCGAAACCCCATCATTACTAAAAATAGAAAAATCAGCTGGGCATCATGGAGGGCACCTGTAATCCCAGCTACTTGGGAAGGTGATGCAGGAGGATCAGCCTCACAAACTGAGGAGTTTGAGGTTACCATGATCTAAGCCAACACCATGGCATGATAACCTGGGCAATAGAATGAGACTGTCCTACCCCATCCCCCAAAAGAAGTAGTGATGATTGCAGTGGGTTTTCAACCTGTTGCTTAGGTGTTGCTGGAGAGTACCAAGATCAACACACATAGTTATAGTACAGAATTCTCTGTCCCTGGAGAGAAAGTTGGTCTCAGCTAATGTGGAAGATTTGGGGAGAATTTGTGTGAAAAATAACAGTACAAACAAAATACACATTGAGTTGTCTGATGTGTAAAGTAGAATATTGGAGAGAACTGCATGAAACTTGAAAAATAACTATAGTCAATGAATTCGGAAGGAAAGAATTAGCAAAGTAGAAACAATATGAGCATTAACACTGTACATAAAAGGCGGGGAACTAGGAGATCAGTGTGCTAGGCTGGGGTACACTGAGCAGCGAACTTAAATATATGGGACTCAGTTCCTTCAGTAGAAAATATAAGGACATTAGATTATATAATGGCTAATTGATCTTTTCATTAAAAATACCACAATTCTATGGATTACAGAAAAATTGATGACTTGAGGCAGCAAATGAGAAAGTATTTTACTTCCCAGGGTTCTAGGCCATGTCCAAATCATTTCCTTGTTTGTTTGTTTTTTCATTTTATTTTACTATGATAAGAACATTTAACATGACATCTACTCTCTTAATAAATTTTAAATATACTTTATTTGAATATAATTTATGTTTTATTCCTCATGGGGTGAATGAAAACAGACATTGCGAAAATGCATAAATCAGTGTGCATTTATTGGAGTCTGGCCAATAACTTCATGAATAGAAAGTGAAAAGGGTGGTTGTTTAACTTAAAGTGTTGATTTCCATGATACTTAAGTGATGAGTAATAGTGATGAGGCTCCCACTGGGGTATCGCATTAACAGGCTCTATCCTAACACTGCCTTTGCCTGGTTGACTAGAATTTGGGTGGCTAGAATTTGATGAGTGGTGGTCTTCAGAGATACCCCAGTTGTGGTTAGAGAATAAGTAGAGAGATGGACTTTTTTAAGTGCACCTGTTTTCCCTGTTGTTATTTTTATCATGAAACAGACTCTCTATGCTCACTGTCAAAAAGCCCAAATGCTATCTCCAATTCACATTTTCTCACCTCCATTCCTTTGCTGCGTAAGTCAAGTTCAGACTGTCAGCTTCCAGACAGGCTGCTCTTTCTCTTAGAGATAGGTGAAAACCATTTAGTAATTCATTATCAATGTTTGCAGCCCTAGAAGATGTTGTAGCCTTCAGTTCAAATATCACCCCCCCAAACAAAAAAAGCTAGCAGTAAAGAAAAGTGCCCAAGACAAGTAAATGGACTATCCAGTTGTCAAAAGTCTCATTTCCATCAATGAAAATGCAGGTTCATATTTTGTTCTTCAGTCATCAGAGGGAGGCTCAAGATATTCACTGTCGGTTTAGACTGTCAAAAAAAGCTTGTCCAAAATCTATAAAGCTGTCATCCCTCATGTATTCTTACTGTGGGAACCAGGGCTCCAACTTATTTGCCTAAACTTTCTGACTAGACAAATGGACCTTTGGGAATGATAAGTATATTTAAGATGGTTATCTGAGCTGGAGTTTGTTAAATCATTAGCACCCAGATAATACAGAATATTAATCTATGGGGTTTGGAAAAAAGATCTACTAAATTGTGCCTGCCCATGAGACTTTTACAACCTATTTGGGGAGTTAAGGTATTAACACTCAGAACTTTATTTTTGGTGATTCTTGGCAATTTTAAAGTTGTTTCTAATATAGTTCCCCAAATATCCAAACATGATACCTGTGATAAAGACTGTGGGAGTTCAGAAAGGAAGCTGGCTTTTGGTTTCTGAGGAAATGGTAACTTACCTGGACTCTCACCCACCTGGAACCATTGCAGTCTTTATGTTTAGTGTCATTTTTTATTATATAAATTTTTGGGTTAGGCAGGGATCTAATCCAGTCTAGAGTTATAGGAGCTAGAGGTGGTTAGTTAGGGAGGGTGCTTAGCTTGACTTTTGCTTCATGTGTGAAATAAAAGAGAAAAAAAAAGGGGGGTCAGAAAGTGAAGGTAGCTTGAAAACCAATGAGAGAGTCTCTGTGAACCATCTAAACCTAAAGGAATGTAGCAGAAATAGGGTTTCATTTAGGCTGAATCTGGGGACAGCATGACAGCTTTTGGCACTTATCTTTGGTGTATATGGCAGCAAGATTTGCCAGAAGCAAAATTTCAACCAGACCTTACACCTTGTGAATTTAGGTCTTTGTTTCTTTTCAGAGGTTATAGCCCTGCTCTGGTTATGAGCTGGATAAATCTCGAGGCAGGTAGAGGTAATCCTTGAGTTTTTTCCATACTAAATCATACCTTAGAAAAGAGAACAATCCATTCCTTCTGGATATTATGGAAGATAGCCTTGGAATGGGCTATCTCGTATGATCCCTGTGGATTTCATTACTGTGATGTCTTCTGCTCCCCTAGAGTCTAGCTGTAGGGAAAAAGAACCTTAATCTTAACTGTCAGTGTTTTTATAAGGAGTCAGACAGTCAACTGCCCTCTAGCCTACAAAGAAATTTTCCTTTCAGGTATACTCTGGTGTATAATATCATTCTGCTATATGGCAGAAAGTGGCTAACTAATTTATCATGCAGCTTGTCTATAGATCAGAGTAGACAAATAATAAAGTCATTAGGATGTAAAAACATTACAAGAAAGTTGAAACTCATGGTAGCCAAGAATCCAGAAGGATTGGAACATTTTGTAGCTATTATAGAATATACGCCTGTGGTAAAGCCCATTTTGTCAAACAGAGGTATCCCTCCATCCATCACCCGTCTCAGGAAAATGTGGGCTCTGATAACCATGCACATAATTTACTAGCCTGCTCTATCATGGTGGTAGTTCCTGTCCCATGAAAATTCTTCATTTTATTTCACTTCATGGCTACTTCTACTCTGTGTATGTTTATTTAGGAAGCATTTTATTGAAATAGTAATTTAAGACACTTTATTCATTAATCTGTTTACTCAGCACACACTACTTGAGTATGTACAATGTGACTGATGCTGGGGTAACAGAAGAAGAGACCACGACACTTACCCTTAAAGTCATCTCAATCTACTGATAGAGATAAATAATAAAGTGAGGAAAATACTAAAATTGAGTCTCAAGTGGCAATAGGAGACAGCAATTAACTGTCTTGATTGGTTGGGAGGACTCTCGGAGTAGGTTATAATTTTTAGGGCTTGAAAGAATGAGTTTGTGTGGGTCAGGGAAAGCATGGGAATTAATATCAAGGGATTTGCATGTATGAAGATATGGAAGACACAGCAGGTTTTATTATTATTATTATTATTTGCAGTTTTTGGCCGGGGCTGGGTTTGAACCCACTGCCTCTGGTAGATGGGGCTGGCACCCTACTCACTGAGCCACAGGTACCGCCCTGACACAGCAGGTTTGAAGAAATTTGATGTCTGTGGGGCAAGCTGAGATGAGGGATGCTGTTTGAAAAACCTTGTCAAATATTTCTACCCTAATGCTAGGCACACAATTGTGAACATTTAAAGTTTGTTGAGTTAAGTCAACCAAAGAAGACATGAGTTAATATGATTCAAGAATAGCAGGCTCTTTCAAATGCTTCTGAAACAGGTGGGTAGCGCTCTCAATGGTGACAAAACACCCCTTGTTCAAGACTTGATTCCTATCTGTTTGGATTATTTACCTCTTTCCATCAAGTTCCTAACCATTATTCCATATACAGAAGTTATCTTCCTGGTCATTTCATTCATTAGCTCTACCAAAAGCCTACCTTGGGATCCTATTCTATCCAATGATGAGTTTACTATCCCTTCCTCAAATCTGTACAAACATTTGATCAGCTGGAAGAATTTATAAGTAGAAACAGAGATTATATATGAAGTACTTAAATCTCTTTATTCTTGCTTTTCTCCTAAATACTTTATCATTTGGTTAATCTGGATGCAGTTTCTTAATGGCTAGGGTCTGGATTTCTCTAGTCTTTTAGCCCCAATCACATATTGTTACTGTGTATTTGTTGATGGAATTTTCCACATTTTCAAGCTGAAAATTATAAGATAGCCTAAAACAGTGGGATCTCTCATAATGATACTCAGAATTCAGATAAAGTTGGGTCCAAGTAGAAAGAATATTGGATGTGTAATCAATCACAATTTCAGATCTAAATTTCGTCACTTGAAAGCTAGTTCATTTAGCTTTGAAGCATTAATATCCTTATTTGTAAAATGTAGATAAGTAATGCCTTGTCCAGTCACAAAGTTGTGCTGACTGACACTTAGATATCCTCAAGTTTGTGGAATAAGTTTGAAATTGATGCACTTGGGCATGTTACTGGATCGGTGGGAAGGTTGTCCAATTGGTTCCCCTCTTGAGGGGAGGAGACATTTCACTTTGAATCATCACAGTGAACATTAGGGGCTGTGAAGACCCCAAGGGGCAGAGGGGACTCAGACATAAAATGATGGTGCTGAGCTAATCTGTTTTCCTTTTTAAGCACTCTGATTGGAAGCTGTCAATGGGGCTTTCTCCCTAGTCAGATTTATGTCTTCTGAATGATATTGTTTTACTTTGCCATTTGGAGGGCAAACAAGGCTGGGGAGAGCAAGGGTCTCATTTTCCTATCAGTGGCAAATACATATCATTCAATGTAAGCGAAGTCCAAATGGGATAATGTATGGGAAACCCATTGTGTGCTCCATTAGGCAATCTTTCCCTCCCTCCCTCTCTCCTTCCTTCTCTCTCCACCTCCCCCAATACACACAGTCCTATTCTTTTTGCCATTATTTCCTTCTGCCCCTTTCTGTTATTTAGTCACATGTACATAAAAAGCATAGCCATTTAGAAAATGATTGCTCTCCCTCTCCTTGGCCCATCTTTCTTGATGTTTAGGTTAACTTGGAGTTTGATCTTCTCCAAAGGACATACTTTATTTAATTGCATCCATTTAGATATTAATCATCAGAGGTAAATAATGAAACAACTTTAGAGTTTTTAGTTCTTTTCTCAAATGTCATATATACAGAGAGCTAATTAACCAGTGCTACACAGGAAAAGTCCTCTTCCTGAAGCCCAGGGTTAATTTTTTATTATACAGTGGCCACTTAGCAATTAAAGATGACAAAGGAGCAACATTTTATAGGCTCTTGTATTATTTTTGGGAGGCGGATATAAGTTTTGGGGCAGGACAAAGCATTCTCAGATGATTCTTGAAGAGATGGATCATATACCTTTATAAAAACTTACATAAGAGTCTTAATTTCAGCAAGTGGTTTACAATGTAAACTACCACAAAGATGTATAACTGGATAAAAGGCCCTCTGTCTCAGTAGAGCTTATCTGTATATCCTGATAAAATTAAAAAAAAGGTGGAATATACACTTTGGGGGACATCATACAAAAAGAAATTTTTACTCTTGGTTCAAGAGTAAAAGAAGAATACAGAGTAAAAAGAAGAATACAGATTACTTCATTGTTATCTTTTATTGTTTGAAAAATTGTTATCATAGTAGAGGATAGTGACCCACTGCTTTTTCATCTCTGAGAAATAAGCAGTAAGGAATAGGTAAGAGATGAAGGTGAATGACTTAGGTCAAACTTCACTAAAATATCGTCCTTGTTTATTTCTCTCCCATATCATAGATTTTTCAAACTAGGCTATTTTTCACCTGGATGAAGCCGTAATGGTGGAGGGAGGGTATATTCATGGCAGAGGATTAAGATTCATTGCATAAGTACTCAGAGTGAGTTACTATACTTTTTTGTGTAAGTACACAATCTTATTTAATCACCAATCCTGTGTATTAGGATATTCTGACAAGGAGAAAACAGAAAATCAAAGTGGCTGCATATTAGTGACTGGATCAATGTTGCATAACCAAGACATATCAGAGTCAGGATGTAAATCCAAGTGTTTCTAACTATATTCCATACTTTTCACATTATATTATGATGCCTAATAAATAATTTGGTGGACAGACTCATCTTTATTTAACATCATAGAGTGGGCGCATTGATTTCTCTTAGCCTTTTCCATGAATTTATTACCAGAAATAATTGACTCTGATGAAAATAATCCCCAACATTATTACACTAGTATATATCTTTGTTTTTCCTAATTAGTGTCTTTGTTTCTTTTGGGCAATTAGGGTGGAGGTAGAAACTCTCCACCTCACACACCTATTTATTTTTCATGCTCCCATGTCAATGTCCTTTTCTGCTATTGTCATCAGGGAAGATACTCTCTTTTCATTGGAATTGTTAAACAGGGGAGGATGCAAACCTAGACTACTAGTGGGCATTATTCTCATTAGTTATAGACAAAAGAGCTTGTCTGAGATATGGAGAAGAAAAAGAGAGTCAAGACCTAAAGATATTCTTTAAGTCTTGGATCCAGACATATCTGAACCATTTTTAAAAGAAGGAATGTGAATCTATGATGTGTTTTTTTTAAATCTTGGGTTTATGTTATTTATGCAGCCAAATTGATTTTAAAATACATAAAAACCTGGCAACGTTATCTTACTTTGTGTGAGTGGCTGATAAATTATAAATCTATAGTCATTGAGACAGCACTAATCACACACCATGACAACAGATACAAGTTTGATCCAAAATTTGTAAAGATATTGACATCTGTCCTGGGTTCCCAGATTATCTCTGGACTACTATGAGGGATCACTTGATTGGCCAACAAATATCTTTTGTGCCTCAGTGTCTGTACAGTACCTAGGGGAATGCCTGGATTTGTCTTGATTGAAACATCTTTCTTCCCTATGAAGTCCTACAGGAGCTGTAAATTCAAGGAATAATGCCAAAAAAGAAATGAGATGCTGCTTTATTATCAATTATTCTTGTGTTCATAACTTGCAACAGCTTTTCAATAAAATAAGTCGGAGCATAGGGCTTAGGCTCAAATCTAAGTAGACTCTGTCTGCCTCCTAAGTCAAATTCTAACTCCATCTGGTGGTAAGACCACATTGCCCATTAATGGTTAGTAAGGGATAAAAGAGAGGATGATCCATAGATCAGACTCTTCTCAGGAATCTAAATATGAATCTTCTTCTTGCACAGACCATCAGCAGTGGAGAAAAGCCACACTCAAATGAATATCCTTTCTACGTCAGTGCTTCCTTTCAGTAGAAAACACAGTCCAAATAATATCCTGGATTCTGTCCAATCAGATTGGAAAAAAGTAAATCATCCACGGATTTTGGCATTTTGTTATTATCATTTTAATAATGTGTGTTTGATATCACCTCATCAGTGATCCTAACACAAAGATGAACTATAAACACAGTGCTTGGGAAGTAACCAATGTTATGGGTATAACGGTACCATTCTCAAAAATCTTAGCCTATGTTACTTTTTTATCTTTACTGAATGTGTTTATATTTCCGTCTATGTGAGGAGTTCTTTTAGAACATACTAGAGTGGAAAAAAGTCCCTGAATTGTGGCACAGTGATCTACTGGAGAAAAGTGCTGTATGTGTGTATTTTGCAAGAAGTCATGCTATAGGGTGTGCTTGTCTATTAACAGAGTCGTTGAAGCGGAACCAACATTCCAGAGGGACTGCTTGAGATCATCTTTCTAACCCAGTGATTCTCAAGCCCAGCTGAGTGACAGAATGCCTGGAGGGCTTATTAAAAACACCAGTTCCTAGGCTCCACCTAAGACCTATGGAATCAGGCTTTTGTGGGGTAGGGTGCAAGGATATTTATTTATAACTTCCCCAGGTGATTTTCCGGCAAGGCCGTGGAAGAGCCTTTGGGGATCTCTTTATCTTTTACCTTCAAGTTAAAAGAACATCACTCTGAAATCTCATGAGCCAGGTAATAATCTCACCTATATTCAAAGGTTTTTAAGAAAGGTATCTGCAGCCTTTCTCAGCAACAAGATAGCTTTTCTAAAAAATTCCATTTTCAAAATAGTTGAATACAAGAAAACATGGACTGAGACAGAATGTTCAAAGATGGTATCAGAGTCAATCAGATCATATTAATTTGGGGTAGGGGAAAGGCTGTTGAAAAAGGACAGAGTGAAAGTCTAGAAGCCTGAATGTGAGCTTATCTGAAGAGAAAATGATGATTCCAGTAAGTGCTTCTCCTCCCTCCCTTTGCTCTCTCTGGGTAGCTAATCTGCTTGGCGTAATCCTCTTAGCTGCTTGTGTTCCATCAGTATTTTATCTGATCTACTTCTCTGACAGTCCTATGTTTTGCTAGCTTCCTCCTATTTTTTGAGAAGCCCTCGATGTTGCATAGGAAAGTTAACCCTGTTTCTCGGTTTCCAAGTTTGGGTTCTTGGAATGCTTCGAAAATGGAGAGGGCCTTTTGCGCAGGCCAAAGTTGTATGTGAAGACCAGGGACAGCGTTTCCAGCTTTCCAAATTTGGTAGGGAGAGACCTACGCAGAGGTTTCTCTCTTGTCTGAAAGTTGGGTCTCAATTCATACACTGTTGGTATGGCCCAGGGAACCATTATGCTGAATCAGAGGATGTAAGATAGAGGAAACCAAGAAAATAAGCCCTGGTCCGTGTGCCTGGGGGCTGAGAACATGCATCTATAGGTGTCGGAGCTCACTAACAAGCTTGACTATTGCTTTTGTTTGTGTCACCAAGGGAACTAGGACAAGATGAGGGACATCCTTCATTCAGCATAGCAAAAGGCAGAGATTCTCTTCCTGTAGGCACAGCCCTATCTGTGTATTTCCTTCTGTGGAGAATAATCTGAGGGCTAAAAGTCAAGGCCACTTGCCATAGTACTTTAGTCTCTCCACTTGACTTTTTATACCATAATAACTTCATCCAGTTGGGAATTCAAATCCCTCTAAATTAAAATACCACTGAGAGGGGTCTAACCTTAATCCCTTTATCAGCTTATTCTATAATTATCAATTAATACTTTAGGAGAGATTAGTTGGCAGCCAATGGAAATCAAGATAGTGGTGACATAGTGAGTTCTCTTGGTTTTGCTACTCATTAGCAGAGTGATCTCAATTTTTTAATTTCTCTTGGTGCCTGGTTCTTCACTTATTACATAAAAGGACTAAGTGATAGGACCCCTTACCTCCCTTCCAGTTCTGTTTTAGTGGCAGAATTCCCCAGGCATTTCTGAATTTCTGACTATTAGAGGATTGATAAGAGCTTTTCTTATTTCATGGTGTTCCTGGAACTCAGGACATGTGATTGCGGGTCTAGGGAAACAGAGAGTGTGGCCAGAGAAGGGAAAGACATGGGAAGCCTAGATAGCCACAAAATTGCTTAGTTGCAAGCCTTGAACAGCTGCAGCCCAGAGATGAGTTTGCAAAGGAGGAGTATCATATGGGATGTCACAGCTCAACAGCAAAAAATAGGCTGATACGATCAGAAAGAATGCCAGCCATTGTGGACATCTGCTGTGCAGAATGACATCAAGTGGCTGTCTGAACACGGTCTGAAATCTCTCTCCTGACTTGAAAGAGACTCCTGGGCCTCAAACTTCAAATCTGCACAGATAGCACTCTAGCTAGCAGGCCTGATGTTCTCATGTCAACACGATGCAAATATTTTTATGGATATAGGATTTGGAGTCAGGAGAGCTGGATTCCAGTGTGATGTCTGACCTAAAACAAAGAAAGGGAGCACTGGGCTAAGTGTTCGACCTACTTCATTTGTTCAAGTTGTGACCTTGGATTCTTAACTTCTATGTGCCTTCATTTGCTTGTCAATAAAAATGAAATATTTCTGCCTTGTTTATTGAATGCTTACTGTGTACCAGGCACTGGAGTAAGCACTTTTTATGTGTTATTGTCTTAATATAATAATCCTCAGAGGTAGGTGAGAATGATTACTATTTCACCTTTACAGATAGATAGGGAAGCTGAATTGGACTAATGGAATAAAACAGCAATAAATGGAGTCAGTGGAAGGAAGAAGCTTCACATGTTCTATCCTTCCTGAATATCTAAATCACGTGACTGCATTGCTATGACCCAGAAATGACCCAAAGGAGCTTGCTGTTTCCAGACCCAGCTGTGTGAGGTCACCTTTTCTGAGTGAGGCCAGATGGATGACCATGTGTACAGGGTGGTGTGAGTGGAGGTAGTGAGGTGGTTAAGAAATAGAATCCAAGTTATCTTCTAGAACTGGATAGAGACTGCTTTTTTAAGAGAGCGCATAGATTCCAGAGTTCAATTCTGAAAAGGTTCTATTGACTAACTTCCTAAAGTCACCAAGAATAATATCAATAAGCTAAATTTAAAATTTGACTTATGCTCAGACCCTTCTTCTCTGTCTTTTCTTTGTGTCCTGCCATATTAAACTTTCTAAGTTCCAGTGCTCACGATCTGAAAAATAGGGTTAATACACATAACACCTTTAATTGACTAGTGGTGGGGAAGGGGAGTAAGTTGGAGAATTAAATAAGATAGCAGACATTACAATGTTTATTAGTTCAATGATGAATTAATAAATATGTTAGGCCTCCTAGTGACCGTGTCGATTGCTGATTTATCATTTGTCACTGCCTACAGCAGAACATCTCTCTTATTTGAAATAAATGACTTCTGATATTTATTTTCTTCTTTAAGAACATTGTTATTTGCTTATTTTCTTCCCCTTCTGTGCAATAAAACTATCAAGGAAAATCAAAAAAATTTTAAAATGTGTACTAATTGGTAGGGAAGGATAGCAAGGAGAAAAGCAGACAGCTGTCTGCTGCTTAGCATATCCATGAATGTGTTAATTTAATTAGAACTACCCTGTATAAATATTAAACTCAATTCACTTTCTTTTATAGCTTCTTTGCTTTTCAAAGTATTTCCAGTTATAGATTATCTTTTTTCGAATTCTTCTGTGAGCTCGTCGAAGTTAATGGAAGAAAGACATCTCCAATTTAAATGAATTGAGAGAGCTTTTCATCTTATCATATTTTGTGTCTGTCAGTTTGCTTTGTGTAGCTGCTGGCCCAGAGGCAAATGGAGTGCTTAATTTTCACGGGGTTTGTCTTCCGAGATCGAGGCGATGTAACAAGTTTCCTGTGGTGGAATACGTATTTTGTGTTGTATTTTTGGGAGGGAGGTTAGATTGCTTTATATATCTGCACTTCTAATCATCTGTGAACCATCATCTGACCTTTCCAGGTCACTAGGCAGGATGTGGGATGCAGTCACTGATGGTGACCACTGTTTCATTCGGTCTTCCCTATGTCTCCATGAGAGGAGGGTATTATTGTTCCCATTTTATAGTCAAGAGTAGAGTCAGAAAGTCATAGAGCCAGGTGTGTTTAACTATAATTTCTAGTTTTGGAAATAGTGAGTTTAATTGCTAGTTTCAGCTTTCCATAGATTCAGGGTATAGGTGGTGAAACAATTGCCCATGGAATTAGTTCGAATTGAATTTGTGAGAATCATAGAATCCCATAGGCAGAAGAGATATCTTTTATAAAACAGTCTTTCGGGATGAGGGGAATGAGGTAGAGTTGTGCAAATATAGATTCAGGATCCTGTCTTCATTTAAAAATTTAATATTTTGCTCATCATGGATTTTTTGCATTCATTTTGATTTAAAATATTTCATTAAAATACCATTTATCTAAATTACCATTTAATTACCATTAAAATATAACCTAGATTATCTAAAATATCGTTTATCTAGATTTTAATTTTCTTTCTGGTGTATCCTTAAATTTTGTGCCTGAGGCAACTGAGTCATCTCATCTCCTTTAGCCTGTCCCCAGCCTCCCAGCCCTATGTATGAAGCAGGCCCAAATGCTAGGTACTCTTCCAGTCATAACCCCTCATTTTCCACATGCAGAAATGGAGGCCTGTGATCCCAAAGCCAGCACTAATAACCCATGGCTCTTGACTCACAATGGAGTGCTCTTGCTGATATGAGCATAAGGAGAGTACGATCTCATAACAGCCTCATTAAATGTAGCAGGGCAAAGAGTGTGTAGAATGTAGCCACAAACTTTCCACTTACTCAGCAAGTAGAAGTAGCTGCAGTATTCAGCAGGTGGAATTAAGATTAGGTTCAAAGAAGAACTACTTGATGGTGCAAGAAGTGAGGTGCTGCCTACGTTCCCAGACAATGGCACGAGTGTGGCAAATTCAGAATGCCTTGGATAGGCTGTAAAGGTGGGGAATGTGACAACCTGGGGAGAGAGACCACAAGCAAAAACCAAGTTCTGTAATCTCTTAATCATTAGAGAAACAGTGTCTCTTATTTCTTTCTTCCTGGGTCTCCTTTTGATTTCAGGCCAAAATTATTTTCTGGAAGCAACCTGAACCCTAACTTAGAAGCATCGCTTCTCCCTCCCAATAGAACCTCTTTGATCCTACTTCTTTGTCTTATCTCTGCACCTTTAGTCAATAGAGCCTGCTTCCATAATTCCCCACCCTTCCCACAGTTAGCTGTTTCTGCAGCTCTTATTCTTGGATTACAACATTTTCTAACTCTTTAAATTGACTCTCTTCTGCTCAAGAAAAAAAAGAAAGAAAGGAAAAGAAATTGGTCTTTGAAAATTACTGTGTAGTATTCTCCTTATGGCATTTCCAGCCTCCCATGCTGGGCCATCTCATCTCCCATCAACAACTCACTTTGCAACCACATGGCCTTTTCTTGAATGACTTTTGTACAGAACAACACATATGAAAATCGAGTGAAAGAAGCATGAAGGAAAGGGTTCTGCTTTACTTTGGACTGAATACTTGGCATCTGGTGCAGTTCTCTGCTGTACCAGTAGGAAGTCAATAGTATTTATTGAATAAATAAATAAATAAATACACAGTGCAATTTAATTCATTCCAAATTGGGTATCTCCTAAAATTCACATAGGAATTTTCAACATGATCAGAATGCAGTATGTTTGATGGGAAAATGACAGCTTGGGTAATCAGGGAGATGAAATTAAAAAAAAAAAAAAAACCTGTGACTTTTACATGTGGGCTGAAATAATTATGTACTCTAGCCACTAGGGCTATGGACGCTATCTTTTTAAATAAACCCAGAGTTAGCTGGCCTGCAGGCAGAGATTTTTCAGCACCATGGACAGAGACTCCATTTTCTTTTCTTTCTTTTTTCCTTGTAACTCTCTGAATAGCAAGATAAAGAAATACTCACGGTTTGGGACAGAGCTATCAGCTACTCTGGTGGAAATTACCTGCTTTTAGCAGAAAAAAATTCGCTTAGAACCTTTTTATTTCTACTTTCCCTTGGCAAAATTGAATTTTCAGCTGTCAAGGCACTTAGGCTTCTACAGGTTGGCTTATAGGTGCTTGGAGGATAAAGAGAGGTTGTCCTGGAAATATCTTTTGGGTTTGACATAACAGGGGAACCACCACTATTCGTGCTGATGGTTGAGATGTCTTTTATGCTAGGCATGACTTTCCTCTAAGTAGCTAAATGCAGATAGAAGTAGGCTGGTTGTTACTGCATTGGTTTTAGGACTTAGCCTAAAACCTATGTCGTCCTATTGACAGAACAAGAATGAACAAAATTGGTAAACTCTGCCCAAATTTAACTAATGGAATATATATTCAGGAGGATAAATTCTTTCCAAACTTTCAAGTTTTACTGTATGTTATTGTAAAATCCATAAACTAGATTGATTCTCAATCCCTGTTAAATCTTTTTAGGGACAAACTAAAACATTCTCCCCATTCCTGCCTTTCCTAAGAACCAAATTTTGCTTTCTCATTGGCTATATTCAAATCCAGAGCATTACTAAGGTGCAGGAAAATGGCTTTTTAAGTATTTATCTTTTTAGATTTATCTCATTCTGAACTCTCTGAGTAGTACAACTTTCATTTATTTTCTACACTTTGATGGCTTTCTGCCATTTTTGGGGAAATGCCTTTAATCTCTACATTGTGTCTCTTTTTTTATGGCCGTCACACACAAATCCAAGTTGGCCCTCTTCTCATGGTAATAAGTATCCTGAAGCTCAGGACAAGAGGTGATGGGAGATGAGCCAAAGGCCAGAGCTTATTTGCCCTGTGCCTGGCCTGGGTGTGGGTCCAGGAGGCAATTTCTGGATGTGTCCAATCTTCAGAAAATAACATCATGAAGTTTTATTCTTCCCTTCTTTTATGTCAATCCCCTCATCATCTAATTGCCTTAATCAGAAAATCAGAGTTATCTCAGACTTGGTATTTTATATCCCAGAATGATAATTGCTAAAACTAAGGTTTCCTGTTTGAAGAGTATGAGCCGGAATTTTACCCTAAACCACAATTTTCCGCAAAACTGTGGTTTGAAAGATTACTTAGGGTTATTTATATTTTGTTTGCTTTCATAAAAGGGCTCATGATAGAGCTCAGATCATTTCTGCTCTTCATCCGTGCAGATCCAAGTTCAATCAGAGTGCTGTTCCATTATTTGCTTGTGCTGGGGCCTCTTGTTGGGGGTTTTATTTTTTGTTTCGAGACAGAGTTCAGAGTTCCACTATGTCACCTTCAGTAGAGTGCTATGGCATCATTGCTCACAGCAACCTCAAACTCTAGGGCTTAAGTGATTCTCTTGCCTCAGCCTCCCAAGTAGATGGGACTATAGTTGCCCGCCATAATGCCTGGCTATTTTTTTGGTGCAGTTGATTAGCTGGCCTGGGCTGGGTTTGAACCCACTACCTTTGGTGTATGTGGCTGGCACTGTAACCACTGTGCTACAGGCACTGAGCCTTATTAGGGTTTTTAGAGTTTGACATGGTGTTTGGGATCCTCCATTAGATAGGGGAAGTGCCAAGAAGTGGTAGATAAAGATGTGGTAGGTAGAGACCTAAGGTCCACAGGTTCTTTTCGTACTTAGTGTCTTTCTATCCTGAGGAAAATAGTAGGTACTTTGGGACTAAATTTATTGTATGCTTCTTTTCAAGGAGGTAAATCTTTTGGGGGAAAGTTTTATAAATGTGGAAATGGCCTTTATTATGCTAATTGAGGGGGCTAAAATGAGGGATTCTTCTTTTGCCCTTTTGGGGTGGCCTAAATATGTCCCGTTATTTCATTTTTTTTCCTTAGTGGTTATTTTACTTTGACAATTAAATTATAACCTAAGTTATACATGCAAAGGCTCTCCTTTCATGTATAGTCAAAGTAATGCCAAGCTTAGATTTCCTGTGTGCTGTGGGCTGAGTGCATTGAAATAGCAGTGAGGGCTGAGCTTGGCCCCACACTTACATTTCCAGACCTTGAATCCTTATACTTGTCATCAGTTAGTGGTGTCAGAACATCCAGGGTGCTTTTAGTTTCTCCTGTTCTTAGTTAAGTCTATTAACATGTTAGACCTACCTGGGCTCAGAAGATGGGCAGTGTAGTCAGAGTAATACCCTGAGAATAGGAAGAGCATGCAAGTATGATAGATGCTTTATATTAATAAGAATATTGAACTTTATCATTCCCATATGGGCTTTTGCATAAGTCCAGTCACTTTTGATCTTCATTATAACCTTTTAAAATGGTAAAGGTTATCTTCAAACTCAGCAGGTCTTTCAGCATTTTCAGCCAACATTTCTACTTTGCGGCAGTCTCTCAATCTCATCTCCTTCAGTGATGGTTCCTCTATTTCATTGGAGAAGCTAACTTCTCCATCATGGAGAAAATTGATGATATTTTGTGATTTCTTGCAGGAGTGAGAACCTATGGCATTGTTCTGATTTCAAGATTATTCTTTTTTAAGTACCAAAGGAGGCAAGAAAAGCTTTATCTTTCTCTGCTGTACCCCCCTTTTTTTCTTGAGACAGGGTCTTCTTTTGTTACTGTCAGTAGAATGCTGTGGTGTCATAGCTCACAGCAACCTCAAACTCTTGGGCTCAAGTGATTCTCTTGCCTTAGCCTCCTGAGTAACTGGGACTACAGGTGCCCACCACAATGCCCAGCTATTTTTAGAGATGGGGTCTCACTCTTGCTCAGGCTGGTCTTGAATGTGTGAACTCATGCCATCTACCCACCTTGGCCTCCCAGAGTGTGGTAGGATTACAGGCATGAGCCACTGCACCCAGCCTTAGTACCCCTTTTAATAGAAGAATCTGTTCTGTAAAATTTGGATTCAGTTAAAAGGCTGTACTTAAGTGGCCTTAGGACCACAGATTCCCCACTGCTTTCCAGCTTGGCAATGCCTTCTCTTGTTAAAGGGTGGTCCCTTCTCATATGTCTTCAGGACTTTTCTCTATACCTCACTCTCTCCCCAGCCCCCACAAGATGACCTTCAGCTTCTCCCTCTCTGCTTGTCTTCACCCTGTCAGCATAGAGTCACCTTGACCAAGTTCACACCTGCCAAGCATCCTTCCCTCAATCCCACATCTTTCTAGCTCCCTTCTTGTTTCTTCTTGTTTCCTTCCTTCTCATCCAAAGCATCATTCATTACCCAACTCAATGAAATCTGAATTCTCTTCCTTCAGATGTAATGAATCTTACTTAGGCCAATGACTTGTCTTTTTACCAATCTCACACTTCTAACACTTGCCCCTTCGGAATGTGGCACCACTGTCATCTAGTTAGTTGATTCAGGAACTCCACCCTGCCTGTTTTTACATCTTCCACATGAATCAGGCTCTATTTACTTTCTTCCTTAAGAGCTCTCAATTCCCTTTCCTTACTATTCCTACTACCACTCCCTATGTTCAGATCTCTGTGGTCTCTTACTATATCGCTGCTTCAGCCTCCTGACTGATAGGTCTTCCTCCAGTCCTCTCCTCCTGTCCATCTTCCCATATCTCTAGAGTACACTCTCCCCCGTATTCATGGGTAAAATGCAAAGCTGACCTGATTAAAACCCTTTTTAATCTCATGATCATATTCAGAAAGTGGGGTGAGAATGTATGTGTCTTCAAGTGGGTGCTGATGCCCAATCCATAACGAATCCTCTCTCTGGAAGGCAGTGAGGAGAAAAGGTGACACAGAGCAGCCAGCCATAAATCATCATCCTCATTTCTTTAACCTTTTTTCTAGATCTCGTTTTGTGTGAATCATTGTCATGGCTTTCCCTTTTTACCTATAAGATAATAGTCTGATTTTTTTTCCCTAAAGCTCTTCACAGTCCGGCTTCTACAAACTCTCCTGCATTTTGTTCATTTACCCTCCCCAACATTCAGTTGTTGGTAATTCCCTGTACTTAAAATATTGCTTCTCAAGTCTGTGGTTTGCTTAAGCTCTACCTTCTGTCAACATTGATCTTCCCCTGTTTGCTTAGTTAACCCATGCTCACCCTTTGAGGATCAGCTCAGGTATTATCTTTCCAGGAAGTCCTCCCCAATGCTCTCCACCCATTCTGTCCCTTCCTTGCCATACTGGGTTGGTCGCCTTCCTTCCTGCTGGTGTGAAATTCTGTGCATATGGCTGCTACAGGTATGCACTCATCGTGTTGAATTGCTGCTGGGTCTTTGTATCTGTGTTCCTCAATTTGCCTCCATACTCTCTCAGTACAACACTTCTACCCATAGTACTGAGCAGAATTCTTGACATGTAGGAAGTGCTCAATTATATTTAATGCATTTAGAACAGAGATGAAGAAATCCAGCCTTTGCCTATTGTGTCAGGGAGCAATATGGGTTGAAAAAGTTTTGAAGATGGTTTTTGCACCTGATTTACCCTGTCTCTGGAAATACTAATTTAAATCAAGTAACTTCTAGAAAGTCTTTAGTTGGTCTTTGCCACTGGGAGATAATGAGCCAACATGGATTTTGCCACTTCTCTCTTGAAAAACATGGAATCAGTTGTGGAGACTTTTAAACCTAGGCTGTTATTTTCTATCAAAACTGAGATAAATAAGAAATATTTGCTGACAGTAATGACTACAGATAAATGCTGTCAGTTGAAAGAAAACATCAATCACAGACTGATGTCAGTGGATCGGCGAGGGCCAGACTGAATTTTTACAAATGTGAACTTTATAAAATGAGATTTTAAAGAGTCTCATGATCATATTCAGAAAGTGGGGTGAGAATGAATGTGTCTTCGAGTGGCTGCTGATGCCCAGTCCATAAAGAATCCGCTCTCTGGAAGGCAGTGAGGAGAAAAGGTGACACAGAGCAGCCAGCCATAAATCATCATCCTCATTTCTTTAACCTTTTTTCTGGATCCCATTTTGCTTGAATCATTGTCATGGCTTTCCTCGGAACCCTTGTATGCTCTCCTTCTCTTTAATACTTAAAATTCTAAACCCAATTCTAGTGTAGAATTCTGAGATGCACACTCTGCCTTAGTCCCATTCAACATTCCCGGGATGATATTTTCCTTTATAAAAGGTAGCTTTTTGGTATTCTACTAAAACGCCTAGATCATCCTTTTATCTTTGCTTTGCTACTTACAGGAAACAGGTGCTCACCAACCTGTATTTGTGCAGCATGTTTTTGTCACAGGCAATTACATGTACTTTTAGTGATAATAGTTTTTGTACATCAACAATGGCTTCACTTTAAAAATTAGTTTATCTTCCTCTTTCCCATATGTGTATGTACACAAATGAACACAGGGACGGACCTGATTGTTCCTTTGTTATAAGTAAAAACTATCTAATCATAATAAAGCACATTTAATAATTGTGTCTAATGAGCAAATTAGAGCAATAATGCAAGAAAACAAGAGCCAATTCCTCGAAATGTTTCTGTCTTATCTTTTAATTGGAAGAAAAAGCCTTCTTTTCCCCTCAAGTAGAGGGAAACTGCTGAGCTTCCCGGCGTCTGCCAAATATGAAGATATCTAAGACTCTGCTTCTTTAAGGTTTACTGGGCAAATTCCTGGAGAAAGAGTGGGAAAGGAAGAGGTCTGTTGAATTTGGGGCTTATTTTTACTCGGGATTATATGGCAGATTGATTTCAACAGACACTCGACTGCAGGCACCCATCCCTTGATACCTGTGTTATTCTTGGGATTATGCAGTAAAATAGTTCAGTGATCAAAAGCTGGAGGTTTGGTGCTAGAAAGAGCTGATTTCTGGTCCTGGCTACTTAAATTTCCCAAGTTATCCTAGCTGTAGAAGGAGATCAAAGACAGCACCCATGTCACGTGGTTTTTGTGGCATAGTAGCGTGAAAGAGTTCACTTTAGTGCCTGGCACACAATCAGGGCTCAGAACATACTGTCCATGAGAAAAAGAAGAGGAAGAGACTAAGAAGTCCAAGGGATAATATGATGTAGTTGGAAGAGCCTGTGCTTAGGCAGCTAAACCCTGTATCCCCTTCATAGTAGTTGTATCATATTGGGTAAGTCAACTTAAACTTTGAGGCTCACCTTTTTCTAAATCTATAAAACAAAGGATAATAATGCTTTTTTTAGAACAATTCCGAGGATTAAGTAAGCCAGTGTCTATGTAAGTGCCTAATGCTGTGTCTTGCTGTTAGTAAGAGCTAGATAAATGCTAATTGTGGTGGTATGCTGTTGACACTGAATGAAGCTTAGCTATGGTTTATGCTACTCCCGTGTGACTTATTGTCCTCCTGTGCTGAATGTTCTCATCAGACTCCTGATTCCTAATTCTTAGAACAAAGAACGGTGCCTAAGAGTTTTTTGTAGCATGGCAGATGCTGTCGGAGCCTCTCCCGTATTCCCTTATCTATGTCACTTCAGGGAAACGTCAATGGCACATGTGTTTCCCTGATTGAGAGAAGCAGTCACCACTGGATCCACTCAGTGTCCTGTGTGGTAGGCCAGAAGTACAGAAGAATAAATGCCCCCCTTCCCTATTATCTCCCTGCCAATGACTGGAGGGATTTTTCACTGGCTTCTAGATCTCTTCAGTGACTTTAAAGTTCATTTTTCCTTGGTAGTAACTGGCTTGACAGTGTACCCCTCACAGTTAGAGCAGATGGGTGCTGCCCCACCTTTAGGTCACATCCCCACATTATCTTCCAAATAAACTACTTGCACTTCAATCTTGATCTCAGAGTTTGCTTCTGAGCAGACCCTCTCTAAGGCACATGGCTAGCCCAATAACCTAGCCCAGTAATGTTTATGGAGAATTAGTATATGTTGATCTTGATCCCAGGGTTTATATTACACAGAGATGGTTACAACTCTAGTTCTAGTTTGTCTGATATAATATGTAGGTTGGAATAAATGTGACAGGGGCTTACTGAAGTTTTTCTGAAAATGATACCTATCTAAGTACCTGTCGGTGTGCTTGAATTGATTGGGGCTATGATAGTGGCTATGGAAATCTCATTTGACTTTCTTTATCAGAAAGACTGGGTTTAAGATGAGGTAGGTAAGAGGATCGATCACCACATTGATTCCAAGGCTAAGCTTGGGCTTGAGGTTGCTCTGGGTGGGAAAGGGGATGGGGAAATCTGGTTTCATGTGAGATTTTGAAGGCTACTTTAGCCCCAAAGGTACCCAGACTTTACAGTGTCCTTACGATTAGAGATTTTCTTAAACTGGCCGCCTTGATTTGAGGTGATTATGAGCTAAGCACCAGCTCAGGCCTGAGAAGGGTGTAAGCAATCTGGCCAGATGTCCATTTTCTATAATTTCTCTAAATTTGGCCAGTTGGAATGGTACAGCCATGATGTGAGCTCATAGATGGGCTGTGCGGGGTCCATGAACCTCCTGATATTTTATGCAAACTTTGTATTTATGTACATTTTTCAAAGGAAGAAGTCGTGAGCTTTTGGATTTTAACAGGCATCCTTAACATATGAAAAACTACTTCAGCTTGGTGTCTAATTTTAATTCTAAGAATTATTTGCAGGAATATTTCTGAGCACTCATTATATCGATGGTAATAATGGTGCTTCTTGGGGTCTCAGGCAAGCTGACACCTACAGACAGCCTTGAGATCCTTAGCTCACCCTTCAATAAGCACAGTGTTTCTCTTTGCAGCGTTGGGGGGTACAGATAGGGAGGGAGGGGGTTGGTGTTGCCCAAGGTAGTGCAGGTAAGATAAAACCACAGAGTGGGCTATGGTTGACCTAAGTGATAAGTTGTCCATTTTGCAATCTGGCCTTTTATTATATTGTCCTTTTTGTTTATTTTTTCCCCCCTTTGGAAATCAATTCTTTTCCTTCAACCCTAGCCTCAGTTCCTTCAAAAGGATTACTAGTGCAGATAGCCTATTTTGGGAAGCATAAAACGGCAAAAAAGGCAAAGTCCTATTGTTTGGAAGATTATGATGGACAACTGAGGCTTAATGCTGCTGGGGGTCTCTGAGGAGCTGTGGAGACTGTGCCTTCAAATTTCTGCCTGAAGGATAGAAGAAGGCAGTATTTATCCACTGTTCCTATCTCCCCTTGGTCATGGGTTACCACACAGGGCATTAGCTCTCTCACATTTCCAGGTTTACTCCTGTGCCCTGCAGGATCCTGCAGGCTTCCCACACGCTGGCAGCTGAGGTGCCCCAGGGCGTAACATGAGAGATCTGTGATGAGCTGAGGCAAAGCGCTGTGGAGTTAAACCGACAGGCAGCTATTTGCAGCAGCAGTTCCTGGGGTGCAGAGGTGAACAGAGAGGGTGTGAGCGCACAAGAGGTGTCTGTTACAACTTTCCATGCCAGTAACTCCTTCACTGAGACCATGATAATCTTAACTTGTTGGCACACAGTCTTAATAGATGAAGCTAAAGTCCTGGATTTGATCCCCAAGTAGGTCACTTAGTTTCCTCAGTGAACAGTATCACCGCTCTCATCCACTGAACAAACCTCTGCTCAGATACCGATTTCCTTGGGTCATTAGGATGGGGAGATACAGATAGAGAGTTGAATTTTATAATCAAGAGAATTACATTTTCATGGGCTATTTTGTTTGATTCTCAAAAAGCTCGCTAAATCATGGAAGGTGAATAGTAGAATTCCTGTTTTTACAAACAAGTAGGTTGGGGATGTCTTTTCTTTTCTTTTTTTTCTATATCCTCCTGCTGTCTGGCAACACAGTGCTGGAAAAGAAAAATCAGAGACAGGTATGCTCATGTGGGCTCCAGAGGTTTACCATCTTATTGGAAGGATACACATGCACGGCCTGCCAAGTCTGAAACATAAGGAACTTCTGCTTGCAACTGGTTTCATCTACAGCCTGGGTAGAGTTGGCAGCAGAGACGTTGACTGAGGAGAAGTGGCCCAAGAGACTATAGGGGGATTCTGAGCATAAACAGGTATCGGGTCACCAATTTGGCAGCTAAGCAGACTTCTGCTATTGCACTTTGTCAGGCTGTAATGGAGCTTGGTTGGTTTTAAAATTCATTTCCATCGGCTTCTCCTTTAATTTTAGATGCTGCTTTATTGGCATTGCTATAGATGTAATTTAACCCTGGTTGTACTGATGGATGGTTAGCTTCTTGTAAATTTTAGAAGGATTGGTGGGCATTTAGGCTGTTTCCACATTTTGACGATTGTAAATTGAATTGCGATAAACAGTCTAGTGCAAATGTCCTTATGATAAAAAGGATTTTTTTCTTTCTGGGTCAATGCCTAGTAATGGGATTGCAGGATCAAATGGGAGGTCTATTTGAGTTCTTTGAGGATTCTCCGTACTTCCTTCCACAAAGGTTGTGTTACTTTGCAGTCCCACCAGCAGTGTAAAAGTGTTCCCTTCTCTCCATATCCATGCCGCATCTGCAGCTTTGAGATTTTTTGATGTGGGCTATTCTCACGGGGGTTAGGTGATATCTCAGGGTGGTTTTTATTTGCATTTCTCTGATGATCAGGGACAATGAACATTTTTTCAAATGTTTGTTAGACATTAATCTGTCTTCATCAGAGAAGGTTCTGTTCATATTTCTTGCCCAGAGATAAATGGGATTGTTTCCTTTTTTTCTGTTGATTAATTGGAGTTCTTTGTAGATTCTAGTCATCAACCCTTTGTCAGACTGATGCCCTGCAAATATCCTTTCCTATTCTGAAGGTTGCCTTTTAGCTCTACTTGTGTCCTCAGCTGTGCAGGAGCTTTTCAGCTTAATTAAGTCCTATTTGTTAATTTTTGTTTAGTGATGGCCACTGAAAACAAGCTGTGTATATGTATACTATGGAGTTTTATTCAGCCATCTGTAGCTCAGTGGTTAGGGCACCAGCCACGTACATTGGGGTGGCAGTTTCAAACCTACCCTGGACCTGCTAAACAACAATGACAACTACAGCAAAACCAGCTGGGCCTTATTGAGGGTGCCTGTAGTCCCAGCTACTTGGGAGGCTGAGGCAAGAGAATCACTTAAACCCAAGAGTTGGAGGTTGCTGTGAGCTGTGATGCCATGGTACTCTACTGAGGGTGACATAGTGAGACTCTGTCTCAAAACAAACAAAAAAAAATTTAAAAAAAAAGATGGAGACTTGACATTGGATGGAGAATCCAATGTACTCAATTCTAATATGAAGGCAATAGATGATCTAATACAAGAGGAGGGGAATGAGGGATGGAGAGAGGGGAGGAAGGAGGAGATGGAGTGTTATGGTATGTGGCACACCACTTGGGGGCAGGACACAATTACAAGAGGGACTTTACCTAACAACCACAACCAGGGTAACCTAATTCTTTGTAACCTCAATGAATCCCAAACAATAAAAAAAAGAAAATTAGGAGGAAGGTGGATAGTTTGGGAGAATTAGAAGTAACAGTGGCAGAGGCTGCATTGCTCACAGGCACCGTGTATTCTGAGGTCCAAGGAAGAATGTACAGGGAGGAGGCTTCTGAGGACAAGTCCTAGGCTCTGCTCTCTCTTCGCTTTTTATTTCTAACCTGTTCCGTAATTTACATGTACACACACATAAATGTATGTGTGATGATTTAATTAAGCAATGTTTTTCTAAGTGCACCCTGTCCTTTCCATCTTTTCTTGATGTCTTTCCTCTTCTTTCGTATATATTGGTCCCCTAACTCCACTCCAAGGTAGTTCGTGTTGATAACCTAGTATGTATCCTGCCACAGTTTTCTCTATGCTCGTATAATTTATATATAAACCAGTATATGTTTTTAGGTCATCATTTTACCTAAAAAATATATGCTTATTTGATGTATTTAGAAACAACTTTTTAGAAACAACTTCATCGTGAAATAGAAAATACATAGAAAAGATAGTTTAAAAAGGTATTTATATGGTTTTAAAAAGTATGTTTATATGGATGGAATTAGAAAATGTTCTTCTTAGCAAAGTATCTCAAGAATGGAAGAAAAAGTATCCAATGTACACAGCCCTATTTTGAAACTAATTCATAGCTTTTATAGGAATGTCATAACCTAATTATAGCCTTAGAATATGGGAAGAGGGTAGGAGAAGGAAGGTGAAGGGGGTGGATGGGGGGAGGGAGGGAGATTGGTGGGGTCACCTCTATGGTTTATCTTACAAGGGTACAAGTGAATCTTTCTAAAAGCAGAGTATGAATGTCTTGACTCAATAACTAAGAAAATGACATGAAGGTTATGTTAACCAGTTTGATGAGAGCATTTCAAAATGTATATGAAAACAGCACACTGTACCCTGTGATTGCATTAATGTGCGTAGTTATGCTATAAGAAATAAATAAAAAAAAAAGTAAAACAAACATTCACGGTGTATCTGTCTATCTGCTGTTAAAGAATAGAAGATTACCAGTGCCTTAGACTCTGCCCGGGTGCCCCTCAGCAGTGTCTCTTCCCTCTGTCCCTCGAGAACACTGTTTTCTGGAATCAGTCCTCTGCTTCTCTCTGCACATTTGCTGCTCCTGCTTGACAATTGACAGTATCTTATGGAAATCCCTCCCTGTCAAAAAGCGGAGCTCTAATTGGCTCCTTTAAAAAAATTTTTTTATAATGTTTCATGAATTTGCATGTCACCCTTGTGAAGGGTCCCTGCTAATCTTCTCTGTATTGTTCCCATTTTAATATGCGTGCTGCTGAGCAAGAACTTAACTCCTTTTAATGGGAGCATTATATTCCATTGTGAGGATTACACATGTGGCATTTTCCCATCGATTATAATTTTATTTCCAGCTGATTTTTTTTCCTCCCATGCACAATGTTGCGATAAATGTCCTTGTCTGTCTGCCCTGGTGCTTCTATATCTTGTGTAGTCCAGGAGTAGGGTAGATGAATAGAAGGGGATGTGTATCTTAAATATGAACAGATGCTATCATATTGCTTTTCAAAACATTTTAACACTTCACAAGTCCTCAAGCAGTCTTTGAAAGCACCCTTTTCACACATTCTTGATAGTGATAGAGGTTATTGCTCTTTTTAATTGTGCCAGTCTGAGGAATGTAAAGTGATATCTCATTGTTATTTTAATTTGCATTTCTCAGCGTATCTTTGCATTTGTTTGTGGGACATTTAGCTGAGCACTTCTGTAAATGGACTATTCCTGACGTCTGCTCATTTATTGGACTGAGATGTCTTGTCTTTTTCCTTTCTTTCCAAAGTCTGTTTTTTATTTACTTTGTTTAGGGCACATTTTTCCATTGAATGCATTACTTTTTTATGTAGTTAAATGTCTGTTTTAAAGTTGTATAGCTCCTAATCTCCAGTCTTGAGAGAAAATGTTTCCCCATCCCCTTCTCTAAAGTATGTGTGTAGCTTTTTCCATAAATTATTTTTAACATTTTGGTTTTACTTTTCACATTTAAATCTGAATCTACCTGCAAATTAATTTTTGTGTTGAGTGGAAGTTGAAAGTTCATATTGGTTTTGTTCCCAATGATATTTTAAATAATAATTGCTAATACTTACTGAGGGCTGGCTATGTGCTAAGTACTCTGATACCTGGGTAGGTATAAGAAATTTACTTGTGTTGAGTAACTTGAGCCCTGTCCCTCACAACTCTAAGACACAGATTTTCTTAGGGTATGATACCCATTTTACAGATGAGGAAAATGAGACACAGCAAAGTTGAGTCACTAGGCCAAAGGTCATAGATGTGAAGATCAAGTGGATAAAGTAGGATTTCTTCCCTGGGAATCTGTGCTGAAATCCAAACTCTTACTGCAGTGACTCTTGCTTGGCTAGTTGGGCCAGCACTATTTATGAAGAAAGACATCCTTTTCTCACCAAATTGAGTCACCGCTTTTGTTGTTTATTAAATTCTCCCCTATGTAGAGTCTATTTCTATGTCCTCTACATGTTCCCTCATTTATTCATCTATTCCTATACTTCCTACTGACCTGGTGGTGGTAAACGTATAACATCTGACCTATGTATGTATAGTCCAGTCTGACCTTTTCTTTCTTTCTTTTTTTTTTTTTTGAGACAGAATCTCACTATGTTGCCCATGGTAGAGTGCCATGCTGTCACAACTCACAGCAACCTCAACCTCTTGGACTCTAGTGATTCTCTTGCCTTGGCCTCCCAAGTAGCTGGGTTGACAGGCACTCACCACAATGCCTAGTTATTTTTGTTGTTACAGTTGTCATTGTTGTTTAGCTGGCCTGGACCAGGTTCGAACCTGCCACCTTCAGTGTATGTAGCTGGTGCTGTAACTACTGTGCTACAGGTGCTGAGCCAGTCCAGTCTGCCCTTGAGTGTTCTTTTTTCATTCCTTTATTGACTATTTCCAGGCGTTCTTACTCTCACATAGAATTTATGTTTATTTTATTCAATTAAAGTGGCTGATGGGATTCTAATTGAAACTAGAATCAATATATTAATTTTGGGGCAATTGCCATGTTCATACTAATTACTCCATAAATTTAAAATATGGTCTGTTTTCTCTTTATTCTGATATTATTTTATATTTCTCAGTAATACTTTTTACAGTGCTTTCTGTTGTCACCTGTATTTTTAGCTAAATTTGTTTGTGAATATTTTAAAGTTTTTACTGATATAAATAAAATCTTTCATTTCTAATCTTTAGTGATTATTGCTGGGGTGGGAAAAGGTATTAATTTTGGGTATTTGTTTTGTATGCAATTGATATGAAGAAATGATCACTATAATCTTTTTATTAACGAATTAAAATAGAAAACGTTCACATCAATATAGTAAAGCAGCAGTTGATGAATTTCAGCAGCCATTCTTACTGAATTCCAGGTAAAATGGAAACACTGGGTGATTACTTAGACACACAAAGATTATTTACTCAGAACAACAGTAGATCTGAGAAACATGGAGATCATTTCAGTTAAAATCAGAAAGTGTTCATGGATACCCACAATTACCAATATTAAACATTACATTTGCTAGAACCTCCAAGGCCATAAGACATAAAAATAAAATAACTGGCATAAATATCAGAAGAGGTAAAACTATCTCTTTTTAGCTGATGCTATGATTGTATATCAGGAAATTTAAGCACCTCTAGTCAACAATTTGTAGAATAAATAAGATGATTTAGTAAGCTGGCTAGATGTAAGTACTGTATATAATATCAATTGCTTCTTTAGTATATCAATTTTTATACTATCAGCCATACCATCAGCCATTTTTAGTTCTCAAGATTCAAATTCCAGATAAGAAGCATAGAGCTTTAGCTTGGATCATTTCTCATCCCTTGGGCAGGGAGGTCATAGCTTCTTAGGAAAGCCCCATAGACTCTACCCAAAGGAACAAGGGTGATTGCTCAATGGGAAATGGATAATAGGCAGAAATTTAAAAAAATGTCCACACACTGTTCTGTATGTGGGAATTAAGTGTAAGTTTCAACAGAAGAAATCTAAATTTTTTGCCTAGTTTTTTCTTTTCTTTTTCTTTTTTGAGGCAGAGTCTTATCTGTCACCCTGGGTAGAGTGCCATGGCATCATAACAATCTTCTTACTTCAGCCTCCTGAGTTGATGGGACTACAGATGCCTGCCACAACACCTGGATAGTTTTTCTTTATTTTTGGTAGAGATGGAGTCTCGCTCTTGCTCAGGCTAGCCTTGGAATTCCTGAGTTCAGGCGATCCACCCACCTCAGCCTCCCAGAATGCTAGGATTGAGCAATGGCACCCACCCTCTTACCTGGTTCATCCAGTGTCTCCCCACCTCTTTTCCATTCCCCTGCCTTTAGCTATTCCATGCTGCATCCCAGGTGGTGTTGCCTTGTCCCCTGCCATGTTTTGTATAGTCCTCTTTTGTTTTCTTATCCATTCTCCTCACTAAACATAGTCTTTTGCCACTTCTCTCATGTCATTCTGATCTGATCTATAGGGCTCTCTTTACATTCCCATTGAATGTTTGCTCCACTCCCCAAGCCTAGGCCTCTTCTCCCAAAGCACAGGAGTTCTAGCAACCCACTCCACACAAGACCTGAAGTCCCTCCAGCCATTGTGATCTCTTCAGTCCTGGGACCAAAGCACCCCATTCTCTTCTCCCTATCTGTCTGCTTCTTCATCCCTGTGACATCTTCTCCCATGAGTCTGGTAGATGTGTAAGGACTAGAATTTTCTCTTCCTGGACCATACTTTTTCAAAACTTCCTCTCAGAGTCTTTACTTCTGTCCTGGGAATAGTCAGCTAAGAAGCCAGGTCCAACCTAACTAGCTCCATCCTCTTACCAAGAGGATGCTTTGTACCCTTCACTGTTTGAGATCTGTGGAAACAGGTCTCAGGACCAGGCTTGCATCTAGTAAGTGGGTTTTTGTCCTGTCCAAACAAAACTACTTTGAGTTCTCACCTTTATACCTTTGCTGTTACCATTCCCTTTCTCCAAATGTCCTTGCTCCTCTCTCTCTGTCTACTTCCTAACTGTCACAGTTTAAGCTTCAACTCAGGTGTCACCTCCTCTGGGGAGCTGTTCCTGAGCTCACACTCCCCATGACCAAACTGCTACAACAACTCTTGTGCCTCTTGATCACCCGGCTTACTGCACTGTTTGAGATAATTACCTGTTCATGTGTTTGATGCCTCCACTGGCCTCTCAGCTTCTAACTGTGACTGGTACTCAGGTGACCCCAGTAAATATTTCCAGAATAAACAAATAAATGTCTGAACGAATCAAGCAATGTCTTGTTAACAGTAACCTTGGGCATATAATTTCACAAGTTGCTATCTAATTTTCCTTCTCCCTTCTAATCCATTAGCCTTCTAGCTCTTGTTGCTCCATAAAAGGGTATTGCGTAGAGGCTGGGGGACTTCCAGACTGGCGTGTGTTTCTTCCTGGCATCCTGGGCCTACTCCTTCCTTTTCTCACTTGTTCTGATTTTGTTTGAACATCAAACTGCCTATACCTTATTATCATTAAGCTCCCTATTAGACAATTTAGTAAAAAAGAGCCTCTAGGAACTCTTCAACCTACTAATGAGGATTCCTAAAAGAGATGAAGTTGGTCAGCTAGCTTCTATCTCTGCGACCTTTTCTTTCTCTTGGTGTCTCCCCAGCAGTACTTCTCAGCGCATCCGGTAGGAGCAGGTGCCTAAAAAAGGATTACTTACTAAAATCACTCACACTCAATTATGAGGGAAGTTCAAGTGACAACTATTTGATGGTAATTATGTTTTAAAAGAAAACTGAAGAATCCTAAAAAATATTGTGTGCCAGGATTTCTGACAAGCATCAGTTGGAAGGGTATTTTCAGGTGAGCAGGGTCTCATTAGTAAGGTTTTATTTGCTGTCTAGGAGGGACTAGGGGCTCTGTCTGGGATGCAGGACAGGTGTGCCTGGTGTGAGGGTTAGATTGGGGACAGCACAGGACTTCTGGATTTGGAGATTTTGAGATTAAGTCCTAGCTCCTCCAAGGTATCAATTATGTGATCGTAAGTAGCTTTTGTGACCTCTCTGAGCCTGAGTTTAGAATGAAGATGGCAGTACATACCAATACTATCATGCCATGATAAGAAGAGATAAATGAGAAGAGATGGAAAGTCTTAGGAGTCACGGTAGTGCAGTGGTGAAGCATGAGGGTTGCAGATCTGATTCGTTGGGTTCAGACTCTGCACCTGACACTAAGTGCTAATGCTGTCATGGAAGCTTTCATTCTCTCTGGGTCTCAATTTCTCTCTCTGTATAACAGGGATAAAGTACAGAACATTCCTCATAGGCTGGTTAATGACAAGATAAAGTGTGAAAGAACACATATATGAGAGCACATCTGTGAATGGCACACAGGACTCAGTTAATGAGGCTCTTACCATCAGGTGATGGAGCAGCACATGTGAATGTAGGGGCCCAGCGGCATCAGAGAAGAAGCAGTCTAAACCTTTTTTGGCATTTGCTAAAGAATGCAGACTTGCTTTATTCCTATTTATGATAGACATATGGAATTAAAGCCTGGGATTAGGTTGTTTCCCTCCTTTTATCTATGTATACATTTTCTCTTTTGCCCCTTTGCCAACCCCAATGGATAACATGGTCTTCTTACTGACTTCCAGAAGAAACTCCGCACCCCTTGTGAAGTTTGTGATTTTTGTAGACACTGCTGAAATGTGGAGACAGTGTGCCCTCCCCTCCGCATCTCCTGCCCTCCTTTTATTCTCCTTGCTGTATGCCTTTCCTATCTCCTTGCCCTCTCCCTGATCCTATATCTTCCTCACCTCTCATCTCTCCCCTTCCCTTCTGTCCACCCCCTAAATTCTTCCCTAGAATCCTCACTTCTTTCTATCCTCAATGAGGCTTCTTAAAGCATTAAAAAAAAACTCTCTTTGAGAATAAAAATTAAAAAAATATCATACCAACTGCTAAGAGAGCAACATTTTCTTCTCATTACAGAATCTCAGGGATGGAAGTGTCCTTAGAGAACAAGTAGCTCGGAGACCCTCAGACGTGGCCAGTTGGTGTTAGCACCCTGGGCAGCATTTAAAAAGTCAGGCCCTGATCAGAAGATCAGCACAGAGGCTTGGTGTGGCATTTGAGTGGGACATCCCAGAGTTTATTAATTCAGTAAGATTAGGACTTCTGTCCCAATGCCATGGCTTATTAATGAAGCCATCTTGGCTGAAAAATTATCAATGGCAATAGCCTCATTGATATTTCTAAGAGGTAGAAAGATAGTATCTTCTTCAAACAACAGGCAGAGATCAGCAGATTGGCTGGCACATAGTAGGTGTTCAAAATTGCTCCTTTTTTGCCTTTCTCAGATAGACGGCCCAGGATTCTAGTTAGCTCTAGGGTGATGGTAAAGGAAGGGCTGTGCATTTCTGTGCCTTGCAGCACGTCTTAGGAAGGGAGAGGGCTCCTCAGCCGTGTCCTTCTCTCTTAGACCCCTGCCCAGAAGTCCCAGACAGCACCGTAAGATAGCCATAAATAAATAAACAACATGTATCGTGAATTCTCCTTCCCAGGACTATTTCCATTACCCATCACAACACAGTCTTAGGAAGTAAGAGCTCTTGTTATTTTTAGCCACACAGACTTGTTGAAATGGCTGTAGGCAGTGCCCTTTTATTATTTGTTTTGATTTTTGGCTGCTGTTGCCCATGTGGGTCATTTACCTCACGCTTTGTCTATGTTTTTCAGATCCCACATAAGTACTGAGGGTCTTGTATCATTTCAGCTGTAATGTCTTGATCCCTTAATGCTGAGACACTAGCAGCCCAAGTGAGGGGCAGCCAGCGTAGGACCAGGTGAAGTCCTAGCTGCCTGGGCCAATTTTGATTTGCTCTTTGAAGCACCAGAGCACTGGCTGGTGAGCTCTGTTGTAGTCCCTGCTGATTTTAAGACACTCTCTTCTCAGAGGTCCCCAGATTGGGCTCTAAAGCTTTGTTTCCCCGCAGTGGGGGACTGTCACTCCATCCACTCCTCCTCCATCAGAGTGGTAGAAAAGGCCCGTCTCGATCAGCAAAAATCCTGGGAACTTATTCACACATGGGAGACATGACCAGGGCTTTTATTCTCAGAGGAGGAGGCACACTTGTGATTTCTGGAAACACAGTTCCAATTTTGGCAAGTGCAGGGATTTGAGGCCAGAGCTGCTTTGTCACCAGCCCTGCTTGCATATGCTCTGTATTTATACCCCACCCTCAGCCAACTGATCTAAATCTTGCTCCTTTTCTTGCTTGCTTTCTTGCCCATTTAATTTTATCCTTAAACTCACGGTTCCCAATAGCCTTCCATGTGAGTTGTGCCCACAGCAGTGAGTTTGTGAACTCTTTCTACCAGGCAGTAAGGTGGCGGGGAAGGGCAGGGATGGATGCAACCTACTGGTAGGTTTTCATGGTTGGAAAAAGAAGGGAAAAAAAGCATACATAACATTAAAAAAACACGAAAACCAGAAAGGCAAAGAGAGAAGAGTGTGTCGAGGCAGATGCAGGGTGTACTCTGATGGGAACAGATTGCCCAAAAGGTAGGTGGGTGGCAGAGAGTAAAAATAACCAAGCAGTGACCAAGCCTTTATTTTCGCTGAAGTGCTCAGACTTTAGAGATATATTGAGACTGCTAATTTTGTTGGCATGTTGACACCTTCTCCTAATTAATGATGGGTTTATTAGGAAAATGACAGAGGGGAGCAAGCTGCTCACAGACAAAGAAGGAAGGGAGAATACGTTGCATCTATTGAGCGTGGCAGTCATGACCAAGGGAGGTGCCGCTGGGTGTGTGCTGACTTGTGGGCGAGCCCAGGCAGAAGCCTTCTG